>NC_069083.1:12545904-12848973 GCF_947172395.1 Bicyclus anynana
TGTACAACACCCTTGTCCCCATTACATGACAGTGTCATAAATAACTATTTATTCAGCATTATATTAGCAGCAACCCTTCGAAAAACACCGTTAAAGATCAAATTTCAAGCATCTCTAGATAAGGTTTCCGACGAACCAAATGGTCTGGCGATTGAAAACATGATTTCTCATAATATCCCGCGAAAACATTAGAAATTACGTTTTATATTGACAATTGAGGCTCTGGATACTTGATACCTTCTACCTTCCAAAGCTACCACGGACCATATTAGGCTCGTACATACTTATGGTAGGCATAGGTTGACGAACTTTTTTATTAGGAGGTATGTTTGGCTACCGCAGCCTCGCGTTCTTTAGTCCAGACCCTGTGAGGTATTGAGTGTGCATAATCCGAAGATCGCATTTTGTTTACAGTTTTCAACTCAGCAAAGCATGTAGACTACGAGAGCATGTTGCAAGGAGGTTTGATGGTCTATTCGTTTCTTATCGAGCATAAGGACTGAACGGATGCCTTTAGTATCAGTTTTATTGCTCGTTTTATTAAGAATATCTAATTTTTTATAGTGACATTATCAAACTCATAGCTAATCTATTAAAAAACACGCATTTTTACAAAAAAACACGCAGAAAGTTAAAAACAAGGATTTTATTATTCTCAAACAACCGGATGAATTTAAATGAAACTTGGCACGATTTGAGTGCATCCTCCAAAAAAGTTCACAAGATACTTTTAGTCTCGAAAATAAAAAAGAAGGGGAAGTATGAAACTGAAATGAAAATAGACTTACCTGTGTCCGACAAAAAATCTAAAGTGTTGTGAAGAAAGAGCACTCCTGGTGGTCTTGGTATCTTATCAAATTCCTTGTTTTTGCTTCTAATCCAATAGAGGAAGATCAAGAATATTACCAAACACTGCAGGGCCAACAACATTATGGCCTTTTTCAATTTTAAATAATAAAAATAAATTATTAATTAAGTAATTTATATCAAATAAAAGAAAAATGATAATATGTACCCTTCTGTACAGAGATCAGCAAATGAAATGACTGCACACGCAATGTACCTGCATATTTATGTATCTATAATTTCCAACATGCTTGCATTAATTTCGTAAAAGAAATTGATTACATTATTTTCGACAGAAGTTTTGTGTTTATTTTTGTTATTAAATTTAGTAGTGTCTCTTTAGTCTTGAGGCAGTTGTTTTTACCATTGGTTTTTAGGGTTCCGTAGTCAACTGGGAACCGGGTGATCTGTCTGTCCGTCAGCTTCTTAGCACGTAGACTATTACTACTAGAAAGGTGTAATTTATTACATGAGCATTTACATTGAAAATGTCGAAAATATCGTGCAATATATTAAAATAAAATGTCTTGACAAGAAAATATCTTGAAAATTTTTTTAGGGTACGGTACCCTCTACCTGTACCTGTACCTCACATACATGTAAAATGCGTCCGTCTGTCCGTCCGTTGTCACCAGGCTGTAACTCATGATCATGAACCGTGATAGTTAGACAGTTGACATTTTCAAAAATTATGTAAGTATTTCTGTTGCCTCTATACCAACAAATAGTAATCTGATAAAAAACAAAATAAAATAAATATTGAAGGAAAAGTGATTTTGTTCACCGTTTTTATCAATAATGTTAAATACTGTTAGATGTGTTACTTGGTCATGAAAAATGAGGTGCTCAAAAGTGGAAAATTCCATATCTCAATGTTAGTTGTGGTCAACAACCAACGTTATTTAAACAAATAATACCTAAATATCGTCTACAATGTCGAATTGTTTTTAATTTACCTCTATAAAATATTAGTATAGATGTCGGTGGTACGGAACCATTCGACTTGCAACCCGCCGCCGCCTCGCTTGAATAGAAACAAATCATATTTTGCGGATATACATTTCCTCTTTGTTTGCGGAAGATAATTTAAACTTAATAAGTATTTAATTACTTTTATTCCTTATATTGAGAAGCCGGTAAATAACTAGTCTGGCCATAAATACTGCTACATAAAAACTTTTCTTCTTCTCAACTTTTTAATTATTTATAATTTGGAACACCAAACCATATAGTGGCCAAACCCGACAATGATCAGATGAGCCAAGTTAATACTGAGGTTACCAGTAGAGTCTAATTCGGTTTAGACTCGATGTAAACAAACCACTAATTACCCCATAAATCATCATCTCCTTTCCCTTAATCCACTTAAATGGGGTCGAAAAAATACGTCAATCTTTTCCATTACTCGTTATTCGTTAACACAACATCCACTCCCTTTACACACAATATGTCCTCATACACACACTCCAGCCATCTCATCTTTGACCTTCTTCTCCTCTTTTCTCCTTCCACTTGCACATTCAACATTTTTCTAGTAATATGACTTTCCTCACTACGCAATATATGTCCATACCGAGCTAAATATATACTACTACTACTACCTATATACTTATAGATAGATTACAGAAAAACTTGTGCAAGTTCACGATCTTTAACTAACGTGGTAAATAATTAAATATTATGCCTGCAAATCAAATCAAAAATCATTTATTTCAAGTAGGCTCAGTTTACAAGCACTTTTGACACGTCAGTTGACTATTTGTAAATTTCGATTCTACCACCGGTTCGAAAGGCAGGTTCTGCTGAGAAGAAACCAGCAAGAAACTCAACAGTTGCTCTTTTTAAAAAATCATACAACATTGTAATTTTCAATTGATGACAACATTACAATTTCTTATAGTTTTACTTCCTGTGTGAAGGTGGAAGCTGATCCAACGGCCTCCAAGCATCTTTCATCATCAGCTACCAACTTGCATATTATTATAAAACCTATTCATCAAAAGTAATGTTAAGTTTTGTTCAATAGGTACTATATATTATAATAATATATAGTACCTATTGAAGTCCGCCAATCCGCTTTGGGCCAGTGTGGTGGACTATAAGTATTTTTCCATTTTTAGTATCATCATACTAGATATAATAGATCTAGGCAAGAAAAATTATATGTAACTATGAGTCGTGTTCAAACATTGTATGAAGACTTAGACTTAATGGAGATTTAAAC
This sequence comes from Bicyclus anynana, assembly GCF_947172395.1. Taxonomy (NCBI): domain Eukaryota; kingdom Metazoa; phylum Arthropoda; class Insecta; order Lepidoptera; family Nymphalidae; genus Bicyclus; species Bicyclus anynana. The sequence goes on from NC_069083.1 coordinate 12,548,975, forward strand.
AAATTAATGAGTAGGCAACACGACGAATAGAGATGACTTGATTACGCAACTTGAATTCCGTCTCAAATTGATGCACTATCATGACTAATACAAGTAGGTTGTTGTTGTTCAGGTAGGTTGTAGGTAGGTTTTATTTTTTCGATCTGAACATTTTGGCATTATTGAACCATATAAAACAAGGCTCAGAAAAGGTAGTTACTGTAAACAGACGAGGAGTTCTCTTAACAGTCCTTCATCTTCATCACCAGACCCTTATGACATTCACAACCCAAGGTGGAAAGTCCTCATCAATACACATTAATCAAGTCCATTTAGAGAAGTTCCATTACCTGTCCTTCGTCTTCATCGCTGGACCCCTAATGCAACTGCTGTAAACCGATAAAAGCTCCCTCGTCTGTGTTCCGACTCTATCATCAGATCGACTTTATTAAATTTTAGTGCTTTCTGGGTCCTGGGTTCGATCCCCGGCTGGGTCGATTAAGGTTTTGTTAATAATTGGTCCAGGTCCGGCTGGTGGGAGACTTGACCGTAGCTAGTTGTCACCCTACCGCCAAGCGAATTAGCGTTCCGGTACGATGTCGTGTAGAAACCGAAAGGGCTGTGGATTTTCATTCTCCTACTAACAGGTTAGTTAGGTCCATCTTAGATTGCATCATCACTTACCACCAGGTGAGATTGTAGTCAAGGGGTAACTTCTAAATAATAATAAAAAAAATAAAAATATTTCCAAAAAAACTTAGTCAAAATATTATAGCAAAATTTATAATTTTAAGATTTTCCATGTAAAATTCTGATATTTATGAAAAGTTTGGCAGTGCGTGCCATATAAATTAAATGTATGAAATGAAAAATCGAAAATTAGAAAAATACGGGTTGAAATTCATTGTTTTCGGATTTTTCCCAACAACAATCCGACAATTACCTATCCATGTAGAAGAGAATAAATATTTTGATCTACCTCTAGAATTTAAAATAAATTTTACGATTTTTAAATGTTAATGTCTCTTTTCTTTATTAATTTCATTTATCTTCACTTCGTAGTTCTAGTTTTACGAAAATTGGGTCTTTAACACGTAGAACGTAGTCGAGACGGAAGATGATGTCTTCTGGTTTGGTGACGGGCAGGAGTCGGTAGCGACGCAACAGTGCTGATAGAGTTAGCTTCAGTTCCATCATTGCAAATTTTTGACCTACAGCAAATTATTTAAATTAGGTAAATATTTCATCAAGGTCTTGGTCGCTAATTGTAGCTCACTTAAGAAGGCTCAAAATCACTCATCGGGCGATGGAGCGTGCTATGCTTGGAGATTTTCTGCGAGATCGAATCAGAATCTCATAGTCAAGCGTCACACCAAGCGGACGCAGAGAGCCGCTGGATGCTGGCGGCCTATGTTCAGCAATAGACGTCCATCGGGTGTTAATGATGATGATGAAATATTTTACAACGTCAAACATTTCCACTATATTTACAAACATTTATATAAATGTAAAAAATGCTACATAAAAAGACAAACCAAAAGAATAGTCTTGATAAATATCTGACTTTATTATTTTTATGTTATAAGCTTTAACGTTGCATCTCATCTACTGCCTGCCAAACCACGAAAGAACCAGTCTACTTCTAACATAGCGTTTCTATAAACATTAACGTGGACATAAAACTGGCAAAATGGCTTGGTTTTTTATTTTGATGACACTATACTTTAAGATGATATAATCTGTTTTGTAGATATGGAGGCAGCTAGATAACCTTTTGAGGGCATTCACTTCTCAACGATCACACGGTCAGCACAGTCATATGACTTTAATTTCTCTACGGCATATATCTAACGTAAAAAAACTACTCTTCGGTTAAGTCTAACTTTAACCGACAAAGCAACCAAGAACCCCTTTAAAAGTGAGAGTTGGTCTCGCCCACCTAGGGTTACGTAGCCATTTCACATTATGAAACTAGTCACTTCAATTTGAAATTTCCATTTTTTTTTGAGTTGAGTTGAGAGACGGAACCCCTAAATGGATTTTTTGACGTAGACTGTCTAGTACCTATGATGAAAACTAAGACATAAGTAAAAGTACGAGAAGGCAAAGGTAGAGTACACACCCATACAATTTCTGGGTCCAGCACTGAACGGTAAGTATGCGTAGGGGTGCCATGTTGGTTCCATCTGAAATCTTTCGGGGCGGAATTTCAGAGGTTCGACAAACTGTTCACCGAGACGATGCAAATCGTATATCATTATACCGTACTGTGTTCCCGCAGGGATTTGGTACTTTCCTGAAAATATGACAAAATATATTCGTACACTTGGGAAAACTTCCATAGAAATTTTAATTTGTATTCGCATATGACGAGAAAATAAATTCAACGAATCCCTTCGACTCGCTTGATATCGCTAGTTCACCTGGTGAGGAGTCGACCAACACTGCTCTTTCTAGAGCGGGGTCGCCATTCCAGCACCTTGGGACCACAACGTCCATCGCCTCTTCGAACTATGTGCCCCGCCCATTGCCACTTCAGCTTCGCGATGAGATATGTCGGTAACTTTTGTTTGGTTCTTTTGTTTCTCATTAATGATTCAATCACGTAACGATAATAAGAGCATCACACTCGTTCCATCACCCGCTGTGTGACTCTGAGCCTTCTTAAGAAGCCACCACCGACCAAGTAATAAATTACTTATTTATTTTAAATCGGTTCCGTAGATCTTTACAACCTTACAAACTTTACCTCTTTATAATATTAGTATAGATTTACCTACTTTTCTAAATGGTCCTATAGCTGGTTCGGTTACGGATATTGAGGTCCATGATTAGAATTCCGGGTCAGACCAACAGAAAAATACGTTATTGGGATTTTTCTTACAAGAAAAATCTTAATAGCAGCCTGAAGATGCAAAGTTGGCGGTGTTAGTACACCCCCGTGCCTCGGAGAGCACGTTAAGCCGTCGGTCCTGCGCCTGATCTCTCACCGGTTTTGTCGGTCTTCTGTACCATCGGACTATGAGAGTGGGGGTATAGAGATTGCACCTGTTCTTGCGCACCCTCTTGTGCACTATTATATCTGCTGCGTACATGGTTAATCTCAACATGAGATTGGCCGCCGTGATCATAAAGAAAAATCGATCGGGAGCATATTATATATGATTGTTATGGATTTACCTATTGTTAAAGTTTGTTGAACTTTTCGATTTATAATTGGTATAGGCGGATAAAGCCTCATAGACTCTTTGATGCAACATTCCAAGTATTTCATTTGCGCTAAATCTGCCATCGTAGCAGAACGGTCTGAAGATCCAAATATGTCGTTGCATTCATTAACTACCATTTCCTGGAAAAAAAACATTTGCTTATGAAATAAGACTAAACGTTATCATAAACATATGTAAGATTCCATTCTATGAAGTCCACAGACTTATGTGGAATTCATAGAATGGAATCTTATTATATTAGACGTTGTGTGTGTGTGGGGGTGGGGGTCGTTTACCCGCTGAGTGTTATTTTTTTTTAATCTTTACAAGTTTGCCCTTGATTACAATCTCACCTGATGGCAAGTGATGATGCAATCTAAGATGCAAGCGGGTTAAAAATCCACACCGGTTTCTACACGACATCGTAGGTACCGGAATGCTAAATCACTGGGCGGTACGTCTTTGTCGGTAGGGTGGTAACTAGCCACGGCCGAAGCCGGCCCTGCCGTGGATCGAACCCAGGACTTCGTCTTCATCTTGTAAATCCACCACGCATACCACTGCGCCGCGGAGGCCGTCTTTAAACTCTATGCGTTTGAGAATTCGACACTCAGCGGGTGAATGGTTCCCTGGGGGCGCCCCTGCAATGTCTATGAATTACACTGTTAGGGTATTTCACCTAAAAATGTAAGTAGAAAATCTTGACTCGTACGAGTACGCAACGTATTTTTTTACATAAGGATCAATAGTTTAGGATTCAGGATCAAAACCTCATATTATAATTTGGTACATCCCAATTAATGGGTACAATTCCGTTTTACACTGGCTACAACATAATGGCAGTGTAATAATATACACTCGATACTGATAAGTGTAGCTGATGTCGGTAGTTCTAACCTCCAAAGTCCAAGGGTATCTATAAATTATTTTACCAAAAACCTAAAGATATTCATATACACTGCTTAAATATTGTCTATGAATATACACAAGACATTAATTTTACCGTCATTATTCAGAGCCGTGATAGCCCAGTGGATATAACTGCCTCCGATTCCAGAGGGTGTGGGTTCGAATCCGGTCCGGGGATGCACCTCCAACTTTTCAGTTGTGTGCATTTTAAGAAATTAAATATCTCGTGTCTCAAATGGTTAAAGAACGAACGAACGAAGAAACCTGCATACCCACACATTATTTTATTATAACACAAGCACGCTGCTTATGTTGTCTATGAATCGAATGTGTAATGTTTACTATATTATGAAGTATTTTTTGGTGGTAAGTACAAGTAAGTATAAGTATATTTAACTTACCTGTGCGTCTTGGTGATTAGCTAATAGCATCATTGTAAACTGTATAGTATTAGCCGTAGTGTCATGGCCCTAGAACAAGTTGTGTCATTTTACTAATCGTGCTGTATGGACTGCCCCTGCCACGTGACCTGTCGATAGCAAATGAATTCGAAGCGTTTGCGATCGTAGAAAGAGAATCGACGTGCCACTTGGCTATAGATGCTGGGCGGTAAAAGGGGCGAATAGCAGAAGAATCCATGTGAACGAAATGCGTATGTTGAGATGAATGTGTGGTGTGACAAGAGTTGATAGGTATAACATAGAATTGTAAATTTTGAAAAACCCCCGAATGTCATGAAATTATTAATTACATTCTCGATCAAGTCATCGATCTACGAGTATTCTTTCAGTGCGCTTTTCATTTGACACCCCACTCGAGTATATTTGTAGACATTTGGTTGTTCTTCCCCACTTTCAACCCCCACAACTTTTAAACGGCTCAACCGATTTTCATTATATATGTCTAAGAACACACAAAAAAAACTAAATTAAAATCGCTTCATCTGTTTGGCAGCTATGATGCCACAGACAGACAGTCAGACAAACAAACAGACAGACACGTCAATCTTATAACACTCCTCTTTTGCGTCGGGGGTTTTAAAACAAGAAATGAGTATATAAGAAGAAGTCTGAAAGTGGCGCTAACAGAAAATTTAAGGAGAAGGTTAGCTTGGTATCGACATGTATTGTGGAGGGATAAAAATCATATTACTAGAAAAACATTTAATTTGTTAATTTGAAAGTGGAAGGACACAAGAAGGCCAAAGAAAAGATGATTGGAGTATATGAAGATCGATGGAGGTTATGTGTGTAAAGGAAATGGATGATGAGTTGACGAGTAATAGAGACGAATGGAGAAGATTGACATATTTTTCAGACCCCACCTATGGGATATGTGGGATAAGGGAAAGATGATGATGGATTGAATAAGTTAAAGGTTTTGTTAGGTCTTTAATACCTATTATAATTTTTTATCACAATATCTCGTTATAATTCAAGTAACGTGCAACTTTGTTTTGTATAATTTAAAACCCAGTTTTTGATTTGAAGTGTGGCCTTACTTACTCCTAACATGAATGTATCCACTTCCTCAGCAATTCCTTTCTCATCTATGACACCATCCTTCTCAGCTTCTAACAGTAAATCTAACAAAGGCATTTTCACTTTCCCATTGAACTGTACTATATCATTTTCATTATCATTGAAATCGTTAACAATGTTGGTCTTGTTATTATTGTAGAGATTTCTCCGATTTTGTATTACTCTATCTCGAAAAGAATTCATTATTTTTAAAATATTTTCCTGCTTTTTTCCTACTTCTGTAAATTTAAATGTGAACGTCGGGTGGAACCACACTCTTTGTGCTCTATACAAGGCGTACTGTCCCAGTTTGTAAATTCCTTCTTTATACATTTTACCAAAATTGCTGTCTTCTTCATCCAATTTAGTGCCCATAGCAGTTTCTAGTAACACACAACAAACGGTGGATTATATAATACTCATATCCAAAGAATTTCATTTGAATGCGTTTATGGAAACTATTAACTTATCAGAAATACGAGTATGAACTACTGCTATTCGTGACTATTTACACAAATAGCTTCATAAATTGCTATTCAACAAATACACAAAACTTCTTATATAATATTAGTATGATTCATCGTCATCAATACGTAGAACACAAATTATGTATACAGATTATTCACAACAAGATTTCAGAAATATCACTACCTGGTAAGGTTTAATGAAATAACCAGGTAAATATATGAAAAATATTTAGAAAATCCTTTATTTTTTAATTTTATACTAGCGGAGGCCCGCGACTTCGTCCGAGTGGAATTCAGTTTCACAAATCCCGCGGGAATCGTGGATTTTTCCGGGATGAAAAGTAGCCTATGTGTTAATCCAGTGTAAAATCTATTTCCATTCCTAATTTCAGCCAAATCGCTTCAGTAGCCGCAGCGTAAAAGAGGAACAAACATACTTACACACTTACATACAAACTTTCGCCTCTATAATATTAGTAGGATTTTTACAGAATATATTTAGTTACATATTATTAATATAAAATTAGAATTCTATTTTTTAATAGTGGGTAGTGTACTTTCAGAGCTCAAGCAAAGGATACTTATTGGGTAGCTTACCGCATATAGAGTTTATAACAAAATCCTCAATGTACGGCATTATATTTGTTTTGGATGCACTCACTTCTTTTTCAAGTTTATCCAAAAATATTTGGCAGTTTTCCATAATCACTGATTTAAAACTAGACATTATAGAGAAGGTAAATGCGGGTGTCAATAGTTTTCTTCGTTGATGCCATTTTGAACCTGAATTAGAAAATGTATTAAATATCTAAAACAAGAATTTGAATAATGCGAGATAAATAGAAATATAGTAAAATGTATTTTCCGCGAAAACTTCACGAATCGTCACACAGTCGACGTACCTGTGTTTCATTCAACCATCCACCATTGACGATCAATTAATCATTAATAACTTTGTTATTTATTGATTATAAAAAATAATCATTATTATTTACATTGTTTATATAATAAGCGTTGATTATATAATCATCATCATCATCATTAACAACCAATATTCGGCTCACTGTCGAGCACGAGTCTTCTCTCAGAAGGGTTTGGCCTTAGTCCATCACGCTGGCTAAATGCGGATTGGCAGACTTCACACACACACACAGAGAATTAAGAAAATTCTTATGTACCTATGCAGGTTTTCTCTCGATATTTTTCCTTTACCGTTTGAGACACGTGATATTTAATTTCTTAAAATGCACATAACTGAAAATTTGGAGGTTCATGCCCCGGACAGGATTCGAACCTACGCCCTCCGAATCGAAGGCATCTATGCCAACCCGAGCAAGGTGTAAGACTGCCTGTTTTACAACAGCCCACAGGTCCAGGTCTTCCTCTTAACGACAGCGGATATGTAGTTGAGACCCACCACACTGGTCCGATGTTGGCAATGCAATTAATAATATTATTGGGTAATTTGAGTGCTGAGTTTTTAAATAAGGCACGTATAATTTTTCTCACCTTCGCTTAAAAGAAGTCCCTGCTTTAGCCAAGGCTCTACAAAGCCGTACATAAGTCCTTTCTCACTAACAGCGCTCCCGTTAATTACTTTCTGTAAATAAATAAAGACTTCATTGTTTAAATATATATATATATATTTATTCTTTACAAGTTAGCCCTTGACTAAATCTCACCTCATGGTAAGTGATGATGCAATCTAAGATGGAAGCGGGGTAACTTATAAGGAGGATGAAAATCCACACCCATTTCGGTTTCTACACGACATCCTACCGGAACGCTAAATCGCTTGGCGGTACGTCTTTCTCGATAGTGTGGTAACGGCTGAAGCCTCCCACTAGCCAGGCTTGTACTAATTAAGAAAACCTCAATCGGCCCAGCCGGGGATCGAACCCAGGACCATCCACCGCGCATACCGCTGCGCGACGGAGGCCGTCAAAATTCCTATTCATTTAAAATGGAAATAATAATGTAGATTCCTCGAGTAAAATGTGTTATAATTCTACCTTACCTCTATATCTTCTGGATAGGTTATAAAAACAGCATTTACAGGACCAAATTTTATTCCAATCAGTCTTTTGTATTTGTTAGATAACATCCTGACATGGTAAAATAATGTAACTGAAAAATAATACAAATTATAGTAAAATATATATAACTACGTAGGTACGTAGTTATATATATCTTAGGTACGTACCTAACTGAAAATTTAATACAAATTGCTCTGAGACGATGTCATTAGGCAAAAAAATATTTCGGAAAATCACAATAAAGTAGTAAATGCAACGACTGAACGAATTGCAACGTACTTCAAAGTGAAGGCCGATATTAAGTATTTTATTACACATTTGCTCGTAAAGTATCGCTTATTTCACCAATTTCAATATCGTAATGTATCTCATTACGCACATGTCCCGTAATGTAAAGAAAAATGCACATGTGCCGTAATGTAAGATAAAACATTTATCATCCGTCTAAAAACGAACGGTACTTTTTTAAACCTTGGAAAAGAGTTTTTATGCCAGAAAAGTGCTTAACATTTTATGAATAAAATTAACTTTGTGAGATAAAATATAATAAAAAAAAACATTGAATTCTTTCATTTTAATAATTTTGACAATAAATGTCAACCGTTTATCTGTATCAGAAACACAAGAATATTAATTTACTTTATTAGTAATACTGGCTGTTTTTGGTGCATTTGTCTAAAAAAATATTCGCTGGTGTGAGCACTTCGTTATCTGTGCAAAAATGACAAGCGTATCAAAATGTCATCATAAGGAAAACAGGCAAAGATACAAATTCATTTTCAGAAAGTGTGTTCACTTTGAACACACTTTCTGAAAATGTGTTTCCTCGCAAATTTGTAAATACTTTTGTAATAATATATGATATAATTTGGTATTTTATATATTTTTTTTAATTCTCTCGTTTTTATTTTTAGTAGTTTGTGGCGGCACCTGGTCAACGGTTTCTCTGCTTCCTTACTATAGCTCTCGCCTTTGGCTCGAGCTGCAATATCGCCTCGGCTGTAATTTTAACTTACCGCACATATATCATAATGTACTATTATGTATTTAATATTTATTTATACTGATATTATAAAGAGGAAAGATTTGATTGAGTGTTTGTTTGTTTTCATTGAATACGCTCTGAACCAACTGAATTGATTTGTTGATATTCATACGTACACGGACACTTCGCGGGTGAAACCGCGCGACATCAAGATACAAGATACGGACCAACTGAAATGAAAATGCACTGACCTGTGTCCGCCAAAAAATCTAAAGTATTGTGAAGAAAGAAAATTCCTGGTGGTCTGGGAATCTTATCGAACTCCTTATTTTTGGTTCCAATCCAATAGACGAAGATCAAGAATATTACCAAACACTGCAGGGCGAACAACATTATAGGCTTTTTCGATTTCAGATATTAAAAAAATATGATTAGTATAGTATTTTTTCAAATTAAAATAGATAAAGTTAACCCCATGTACCCTTCCGCACAGAGATCAGCAAATGAAATGACTACACACGCGATGTATCTGTACATTTATGTACTTATCTGTAATTGCCAACATGCTTTTAAACCTTTACATTAATTTCGAAAAGCAGATCGCATACATTGTTATTTAAGATGGAATATTTTGAAGGGCATAATATCAACGATGGCAGAAGATTTATGTTTATTTTTTTTATTGTTACTTTTAGTAGTGCCTCATTTGTATTGAGGCAATTGTTTTTTACGTTGATGAGAAACGGACTGAAAGGAGCCAAAAAACTATAAGTATTTGTCATTATTATCATTATCAGACTCTTTTAATAGCCCATTACAGAGTCAGGATATCCCCTATACCCTCCTTAAAGGACTGGGGATAAAGCTTAGAACTACCACGCTACTTCAATGAGGGTTGGTACGCTTAAGGTGATAATGTTTAACCCTATCTTTCAGCATCAGATGTTATGATAATAACCAGAGGTGCGATTCCGCTATGTTACGCTCGTCAATGAACAGTTGGACTGTAACAAGTCTAATTCGAATTTGAACTTAACTTAATTTTGGCATCTTATATGGGTATATAACCTTTAAAGGATGCCAAAATTAAAATGTCACTAAGTCACTAACAACGAAGTTGCCATGGAAACGAACGATGTCACAGCGCATTCGTATTCTGTAACTTTACAGAATACGGAGGCAGGACAGACAACGTAACGTACACAATTTCTCATGCACCTATTCACGGCAGTGTACCAACTTCCCAGATCAGAATTTTTCAGAAAATTTCTTAGAAAAAAGAAAAGCCTAGAATCTCGTGATCCGCCACCACATAGGCTTACCACTGGGCCATCAACGCAGCTACTTGATTTTTTACATGTAGTGTGATTTTTTATAATTGATAACTTAGCTGTGACTTCTAAAAGCTTGAAAACATTAAGTAATGAACTTTGCGTATTTTGTCTAGGGTACTGCATGGAATTAATAAAAAGCGTTAGCTTAGCGTTTTCTATGTTCTTTATGGTACTATTAAAATATTATTATGAAATTACGAATATGAGAAATGTCTACTTAATTGATAAACATGGTCAAGAAATTTCATCAACTGAGATTACATGTAGGTAAATTAAAAATGACTGGCCAAGCGCGTGTGGAGCCACGCGCAGTGTAGAGTTCCGTAGATTAAGTTAGCACTTAAATCTCTTATATAATGCACAAAAATACCGATAACGATACTCCACACCATGGGATAGACGATAAAAATTCATCCTCACTTTGTATGTAGGGAAGGAACCCCAAAATTTTATTTTCTAATTTTCTTTTGACCACTTCAGACATTATTAATATACATACATACCAGCGGCGAAGAGTTCGTGGAAGCCAATTCCCGCCGGGTTACCTTTAAAATTCATGTATATTACTTAAATATATGAGAAACCGGAGTTTGTATCACGCTATATGAATTTCCTTTACTTTGGGTACAGAAAACATATGTCCAAGCTTTGGGACGGCTTACCTTCATCTAAATTCCACCCTTCGCCACTGATACATACCCATACCAAATTTCATCTTTCTAGTTGTAACATACTCTGAGTTATCTTACTTTATTTTTTTAATTAACAACGGAATTGGTATGCAATTTTCGATTTCCAATTACGTTTTTTAAGTTGGTCGACTATATAGTGCGTGTGGTGCCATGCTCAGTGTAGGGTTCCGTATTTTCCCATCATTTAGTTGATCATTAGTCATTAGCCCTACTATTCCCTTAATCCTTCGTATAAAGCCATTTAAATAATACTATTCAAATGTTGTTGTGCTTTATATATTTTTTTTTTATTTTAAATGAAAAATTCAAGTTTATAGTCTTAAGAAAGTAAAAATAAAAATTTATTAATTTACTAACATTGTTACTAGTATACATTGTTACTGTATTTATTAGTGTTACACTGTTACTGGTGTTACTGTTACAGTTACATATTGTTACAGTTACATATTGTTATGATGATATGTAAGCGCCTATACCGTCCGAGTATCGCCACGCAATCCCTGGGCGATCCTTTGCACATAATCTCAAAGTATCACACGGGATCACAAAGCTCTTTGTGCTCTTTACAAAAGTTTAAAAATAATTTTGTGGGTTGCTCCAGCACCCCGTGTAGAGCTCTAGGGTTAATAATAATTGTGCCAACTGGAAATATTGGTGTGCTTGATGATTGAAGTTTTTTTCTCAGTTCAGACTGTATGCTCTAAATTCTAAGTAATAGAACAAAATATATAGATAATAATAGTTTAATTAGAATAGAAGCTTTGTCAAAATCCTAAGCGAAAGGTAGACTGTAGATAGCCTTACAACTCGCCTCCTCTCCACGCGTTAGCGTAAGTAGTTTACATGCGAATGTCATAATTGGATCCTTGTTAGCCACTGGATTTATTTTAATACATTCAATTAACAATATAATTATTATAAATACTAGATACCTTATTTCCTCTGCAATTTTATTAATATTTAATTTAATAACTATTATGTTATTAAAAATATTGTTGCTTTCTACGCAAGGTAGTGTGTTTGTTTGTATATTGAATTAAGTTTAAATATATATTGAATTGAAATCGAAAGCAATTCAACATGAACTAAGGCTAGATTCACACGGCATTGTTTTGCGCGTTTTTTTTCTAATACATACAGTTTTAGAAAACACGGTGCTTTTTTAGCCGTATTAACTTTACTGAAAACCTGTTTTTATTAAAGTTTTAAAAAAGCTTGTTTTTTTTTTATTTTTCGAATTGGTAATAGAGGTACTCCAAACGAACTTGACTATTATGAAGTGTTGATAAAATAACTCTTGATAAAATAAACTTTGTAAGAAATTTTAGCGTTCGTATTCAAAGGGTAAAATATATTAAATCCAACCATATACCAAACGTGATTTTTTTGCCGTTTTTATTGATACTGGTGCGGAACCCTACGTGCGAGAGTTTGACTCGTAGTTTGTCGGTTATTATTTGAATAGAAACAGACCATTCTTTGCGGAAAATAATTAACTTCTTAATGAGTATTTAATTATTTTTATTCCTTATATGTAGAAGCAGGTTAAGGACAATAATACAAAAAGTGTAAAAATATTTTAAGTAGAATTTTTATTATGAGTTTAACATATATATTAGTTAATAATAGTTAGGACAATGTTTAATTCTACTCAACCATCTCTAATTATGTTGCGGTAGGTATCGAAAGAAACTTAAGTTCAAAATATTTTGATGAGTTGCGTTGCCTCACAGTGGTTTTAGTTGAAAATAGACTGATAAAAGGAGACAGACAGGCTTTCGCTGAAAACAAACTATAAGACCAAGGTGAATGGTAGGCAAACGCCAAAAAGAACGTACCTACACATTCTAAATAAAGGTTATGTCAAAAAAATCCCAAAAACTTGAAAGGATTGATAAGAATGAAAGAAGCAAGGAAAATATCCAAGGATAACAGCAAGTAGAAGGATGTGGTCACTACCTAGCACTACGGGAATAGGGCGCGATAATAATATTATGTATGTAGATGGATTTATTTAAGAAAAAAATTATATAATTGTATTGAGAGCACGTCTTTCTTTTTGTAGGAGTTGTACTTATTCACACTCTTTTTAACCACAGACCATAAAGTGCGCTTATAGGTGGATATCCCTAAATATCCGTCTTTTTACATTGCTTTGCATGACTTGAAGCGATTGTTAAATAAGTTGACTGTATATCGATGCTTGGCATTTAAGGCGATGAACCTATTATGTAAAGAACCATAATTTAACCTCACATCCAATAGTGGCATTGAAAACGTACTTTATGTCATTATTTCACCCATTATTACATCATTATATTAATACGTGAAGCGAAAACTTTCCGTACATTCTTACGGAAATTGCACGTACGGTTGAACGCAACGGTGATATTTGACACAGGTAAAATTTATGTGGAAAAGAAGTGCCTTTTACTCTGAGCTGCATAAAACGTGGAGAGACAAAATTTCGCTAAAAACCAAATTTAAACTTGTGCGTACACTCGTTTTCTCTATTTTCGTTTATGCGGCTTGAGACTTGGACTTTGAGATCTGCAGACAGCAAACGTATTGACGCGTTCGAAATGTAGTATTGGAGGAAAATGCTCCGGATCCCATGGACTACGAGTACATTTCGGAGAAACGCATCTATACTTACCCAACTCACAGTCAAAACAAGGCTCTCTACTATTTGCCTAAAGCAAAATCCTTGAGTACTTCATCTCAATCTCGAAAAACAGCATCGCATCGGGCAGCAGCCCGATGCGTTGGTCTAATCAGATCCGCACCACGCTCGACTCCACAGTCTACAACGCTCTCCGAGTGGCCGAAGATAGAACTCAATGGCGTGACACAATAAAACTGAAATTCACGGGTACAAGTGTCACGACCCACATATATGAGGAACACGGCTGAAGGAGGATTAAATGGATAATTTTGCTTAAAAGCTTGCCATACGGACGAAGACGTGAACCTCCGATAGTATTTATACCTATTAAATATATCTTAAATGATGTAATAGGTATCTAATATATTATTATAACGCCTGTTTTATTTTCTATTGTCTAATTACACTATTTTGAATGACTCATACAGGAAAAATTTCAAAACAAGCAATCTTTTAAATTATTAATTGAACTGTGCGTTCAATATATTTTCTTTGAGCACGTTAGATTCAAACTTGGATTTTATTTATACAAAATTGGCTCAGGCTAAGCCGATAAAGATCATCTCGTTTGACCCAAGTGAAGCTAATGCTGAGACTAAGAATATATTTAATTAAGGTCTAGATTAGAGAGCCGTGATAGCCTAGTGGATATGACCTCTGCCTCCGATTCCGGAGGGTGTGGGTTCGAATTCGGTCCGGGGCATGCACCTCCAACTTTTCAGTTGTGTGCAGTTTAATAAATTAAATATCACGTGCCTCAATCGGTGAAGGAAAACATCGTGAGGAAACCTGCATACCAGAAAATTATCTTAATTCTCTGCGTGTGTGAAGTCTGCCAATCCGCATTGGGCCAGCGTGGTGGACTATTGGCCTAACCCCTGAGACCTGAGAGGAGACTCGAGCTCAGCAGTGAGCCGAATGGGTTAATGACGACGACGAAGGTCTAGATAATTGGGTGGTCCCATCGACGTCAGAAACCCTTGCGTGTGTGTGGGTTCTTTGACCAGCTGAGCATTTAAGCAACTACTTTATTGAACAACATTCAGAGTAATTATATTTTACTTTCTTGGAAAAAATCATGCTCCGTAGGGTTAAAGTTTACTTGCTGTAGGTAACTAGGTATGATAATAAAATACTAAATTAACAAAATTTCGAACAAAAAAGGGCATTGTTTTAGTATAAAGGGCAACTTTATACTTAAAAATGTTTACAAAAAATTCAAGTCATCAATTGTCACCATTGTCTTATCTTAAATAGACCGTGAGTATAATATACTTAAAAAAAAAAGATTTAAGATAGATAATATAGAAGAATAAACATAGTTAGATATTCGTTTTAGAACACATGTTCCTTGGACATATAATTAAGTTCCCTTAAAGAATAACCCTAGAGTTATGAAAAATACTCCCGAGCAATACTCCCTGTAAATGCTGCTTCTGCAATTTTTTTCACGTATTCCTTAAACAACCGTTTAGCTGGTAGACACTGTCTTCACTCTAACAAAAATTAGCTCTTAATATTTTACAAATGGACCCCTAAATCAAAAAATAGTGGGAGAAGACCTCTCATATCAAAGACCCAAACAAAATTCATCCACTTTACATGTAGGGCAGGTACCCTAAAAGAAATATTTTTCAAGATTTTATTTTACGACTTTGTTCACATTTTTAATGTACATACTCATTCTAAATTACAGTTTTCTCCCTACAGTAAAAGTTTCGCTTAATCGCTTGGCGGTAGTACCTCTTTGTCGGTAGGGTGGTAACTAGCCACGGCCTATGACTCCCACCAGCCAAATGTCGTTCAGAAATGTTTAAGAATTTATCTATTATTATTTCTACAAAATATGTTCTTAGTTAATAATAATTAAAATACGGACTTTTCGTGGTTAATGTTTTATTTCTGTTTTTATAACAAAACTATAATCGGTAGGTCCAAACAATTAGGTAATCAGTACCTATCATACCTAATAACGTAATATATTTTTTATACAAACACACAGCCCTTTTTTAATTCTATCGCTCACTCTCTGTCACCTAGTCACTGTCCCTCGCTCTTTTTTTTCTAATATCTAAACAAATTTATTATAATGATATTTAGTATATAATTAATTATTTATCAATTTTGTAAAGCAAAACTGTACACCAAGTCATGTACGCTATCGCTTTCTCCTACGTGTCAGTTCTCTCTATGTAAGTGCATTCTCTTTTGAGTCACATAAAATGCCTTGTATAGATATTAGGTATACTCATCGATACACTAGAACATTTGTAAGAGATTCCCAATAAAAACGGCACCCCGAAACTCTGGTACAAATCGATTTGTGTTTATCTAAATCAATATGTTCCAATCACAACCAATGTTAGCCACTTGACTCCTAAATGGACGACCGGTCGACCATCGTATCCGTTACGTGATATGTAAAAAAATATAAAGTAAACTAAGGGCAATAGGCGAGCACAGTATCATGTTCCGCGCGATAGAGAAATATAAAGATTTTTTAAATGGCTCACAACGGTAGATTAAAACCGTATTCCCTGACTGTCGGCTTCTTCAACGCAGACGGGCTTTTCGATAAAATACTCGCGGGCAGCGATTGGTTAAGACGTGTCAACATACCACAGTAAGCAATGAGCATACAAAAGTTTCGCCAACATACAGATTTGGCACTGCTCTTGTATGCTTAATCTTTATACAGGTTTATTTACAGTAGCGTAGCGTCCCTGTATCAAAAATAGTTAGGGTCCCCAAACAAAGGGTAAAAATTCTCACTTATGAAACAAAAATGCTTGCTTAAAATCAACGACATCATACAACGTCACCGTTGGTACACGGTGTGACAATATGACTTAACCTTAACCCGAAAAAAAAGAGATTGTTTTTTTTACTTTGTCATTTCTGAAGTGAAACTCTACAGGCAGTTTTTTATTTTTTTTTTCGGGAAGCACTAGATTCAGTGAGATTGTGATTTACACTTTACTATTTTTTTTACACATAAGGGGCCCCAGTAGACGGGGGTCCCCGTATCGTTGATACGAATGATACGGTGGTAGCTACGCCCCTGTTTATTTACTCGAAGGAAATTTCAATCTCAAATGATAAACGGTGCCACTTTGAGCTAAGTTTTTGTTATTAACACCAAACTGACATTATCTTATCATCTATGAGTAGATAGTAGGTACCAATTCATATACATCGTTCTTCTAACTTCACGTAAATGGGTTCCTTCACTCGTAGGACGTAGTCCGTAACAAAGATGATGTCATTTGGTTTGGTGACGGGCAGCAGTCTGTAGCGACGCAGCACAGCTGATAAAGCCAGCTTGAGTTCCATCATTGCAAATTTTTGTCCTGAAATTGTTAAGATATTTTAGTTGTATTGGATATAAACGCTCTTGAAATATGTTGCTAGAGCATAATGATTGGCTTATCTTTAACACAGTTCCGAACCAACATCTAAATTCTCATAAAACTGGGCATCAAACAACGTGATTCCTCGAACGTCCCATGTCGAATATCATACGACAAGACGACACGTCCGTTTATTTGCTTCGTCCGCGTGAAATTTTGTTTTTCAGAAATCTCTCGGGAACCATGGTTTTTTCCGGGATAAAAAGTAGCCTATGGGTTAATCCAGAGTAAAATCTATTTCCATTCCAAATAAAAGACAAATCGGTTCAGTAGTTGCGGTATTAAAGAGCATCATCAATCATCCAAACAAACATCTATACCAACATGCATATAAACTTTCGCGTTTATAATATTAGTAGGATAAGGTGGTAACATAAGCGAATCATCCCTAGTAGAACAACGTGGTAGGATACACTCGTACATACGTATAAGGAGGAAAGGCTGGCTGTAGTAGACCGTAGAAAATGATGATGATGACGATGACGATGATTATGATGACCATGACGATAATAATAATGACGATGATGATGATGATGATGATGATGATGGTGATGTTGATGATACATACCGATACAGCGCCTGGGTCCCGCACTAAAAGGGATATATGCATAAGGATGCCAAGTAGGTTCTGTCTGAAATCTTTCGGGTTGGAACGAGTGAGGTTCAATAAACTGGTCGGCACTTCGGTGCAAATCAAATATCAAAATGGCACATTCTGTCCCCGCAGGTATTTCGTAGTTTCCTAAAAAATTTAACACATATAAAACATAATATACTCGTTTACTTGGGTATAACAAAAAGTTAGTGTCGGTAAACCCATGATAAAGCTATTTGATAAAGAAAAATATGACAAAAAGAAAAGAAAAAAATACAAAAAAACAGAACTTGAACCGACAAAAACAAATAAAAACATTTACCTAATTTAAATGTATTTTCATTTTTCCTAGTAATGACAGGCAATGGCGGGAAAAGCCTTAAACTTTCCTTGATACAGCACTCCAAATACTTCATCTGCGCCAAATCTGCCATCGTTGCAGAGCGATCCGAAGATCCAAATATATCATTGCATTCCTTCACTACCTTTTCCTTGTAACGAAAAGTAGATGCGAAATTACATATTGGGTATATAATTATTACAATTATTTTGACTTTAAATTATCAAACCACATAATCAGAATCACGGTAAAAAAAGGACTTAGGTATATCAATCATAATTAATAAACTATTATATCTACATAACACATTTCAGATATTGTTTTGACTAACACCTTATTTATCACTACGCAGGTCCTATTTAGAAACCTTAACAATATTCAGATAATTTCATGACACTATTATTAATTATTATTTTATTATAGGTTTATACCTGTGCATATTCGTTATTAGCCAATAACATCATTGTAAACTGTAGAGTATTGGCCGATGTGTCGTGACCCTAAAACAGGTAATATATATTTAAGAAGTGTAATAATTTAATATCCTAAAGCTAAGGTATGTCATTTATTATGTTTTAAACATCGTGTCTTTTTAATTTTTTATTTTATTTTAACATAGGTACTTACTCCAAACATGAATGTATCAACTTCTTCCCCTATTCCTTTTGCATCAATAACACCATCCTTTTCAGCTTTTAAAAGTAGATCTAGCAAAGCCATTCTCTTTTTCCCACCAAACTCTACTTCATTATTATCTTTGTCGTAGAGATCTTCAACAAAGTTATTGTTAACGTTATTATAGTAGTTTCGTCTATTTTCGATTACTCGATCTCGGAACGAAGTCAATATTTTTAATATATTTTCTTGTTTTTGTCCTATACTGGTAAATTTAAAAATAAAATTTGGATACATCCATATTCTTTGCGCTCGATACACAGCAAACTGTCCTAATTCATAAATAGCATTTTTGTACATTTTTCCAAAACTGTTGTCTTCTTCGTCTAGTCTAGTTCCCATTGCAGTTTCTGAAAATGAAACCTCTTTACGACCGTTGTAAAAAACAAAACATATTTAATTTTTTAATTAAATCTCAAACTAAATAGAATCACGGTAACTTAACATTGCAAATGTAATCAAATGCTATACCACTAGCTAGTAGATAGCTTTCTAAATTGCAATGATATAAATTATACAGCATATCCTCGTCGATCTAATATGTTTTCTCACTCCTCTTTGCATATCATAAATAGTTTAACTTTATGATTCATGTTGTTTGTTATAACACAATGCTTACCACATATAGAATTTAGAGCGAAATCATTCACATATGGAGCAATATCTGTTTTGGGACTACTAATTTCTCTTTTAAGATTTTCTACAAATTTTTGACAGTTCTCTTCAATAGCTGATTTGAAGTTTGTAAGTACATTTAAATGAAAAGCAGGCGTTAACAACTTTCGCCGTTGATGCCATTTTGAACCTGAAAGAAGTAACTAAAATTTAAAAAAAAAATTATAATCATAACATACCTATCTTAAATAGTATCTTAAATATGCAGTATTGTGCAAGTCTTAATTAAATAAAATGAAAAATTTGGAATGTTATTAGCACTATTTAAATAAATTGATTTGTTACTGAAATAAATACCTTTGCTTGTAAGTAGCCCTTCTTTTAGCCATGGTTCAATGAAGTCATATACAAATCCTTTGGTATTGTATGTTGTACCGGTGACTACGGTCTGCGAAATAATTCATAATAATCCATTATACATGAAAAAACGCATTAATGCATTGCTACTAATTGCTGGAAAATTGCATATTTTTGATCACAGCCGTGAAGCAGGGCGCATGTTTGTACGTACGCAGAAGTTTACCCATTAATTTTTTTAGTTTTATTAATTTAAAACGAAAAATCAAAATCTGAGAAATGAGATTTTTAAAATAACTTTTTGTTAAAATACGCGTATATATACATCACTGAATATAGTGAGGCATATATTTCGGCCTCTAGTAAAGAATAACGAAGCTCGCAAAAAGAACATAAAATGAAATATTTTGATAGCAATATAGTGTATCTTCGCATCTGCTGATTTTCACAAGGTGTTTAATAATCTTAATCTTATCACTCTACATAGTAAAAAATTTGATTGTCACCGGTCTGTGATACTAATACTTGACATCAAGCGGTTTGCAGAGAACCGCTGGATGCTGGCGGTTCGAGACCGATATGCTCCGAAGTCCACGCAAGAGGCCTATGTCCAGCAATGGACATCCATCGGCTGATAATGATGATTGATGATGATATCTAGTTTCTTATTTGGGCCTGCCAAGTGCCATGGCCTTGAATGATGAAATGATGAAATATAAGTTCTCTACAGTCAATTAATACTTGTTTTTAATTAATTAAAATAACTGATAAGATCGTACCTCTATGTCTTCTGGATTATGTAAAATAATAACTTTCACAGGACCTATTTTTAATCTAAACAGTCTCTTGTATTGGTTACACAATTTTCTGAAGTAGTAGAACATTTTAACTGAAATTCAACAAAAAACAAAAATGTTAGTAATTAAAATACGACCACTACGAATTTAATTAAAATCACTGTGAATGTATAAAGAATAAAATAATATTTAATAGGAAAAAATTACACATGTATTTTGTAAATCAGTAATTTTTCTACTTCAATAGATTTTACATTTTAAATAAGCGCGATTATAGACACTCTTGTTTTTTTTTTTAATATATATTGGCTATTAGTGTGATAATTTCATGATGAAAAATTGACTATTCTTAATAAAGCAAGCAATAAAACTAATACAGAGCATTCGTTCCATCCACATCATCATTATCATTATTCAGCTCACTGCTGAGCTCGCGTCTCCTCTCAAAATGAGTGGGGTTAGGCCAATAGTCCACCACGCTGGCCCAATGCGGATTGGCAGACTTCACACACGCAGAGAATTAAGAAAATTCATTGATATGCACATTGTATCCTCACGATGTTTTCCCTTCGCCGTTTAAGACACGTGATATTTAATTTCTTAAAATGGACGCAACTGAAAAGTTGGAGCTGCATGCCCCGGACCGGATTCGAACCAACGCCCTCCGGAATCGAAGGCAGAGGTCATATCCACTAGGCTATCCGTCCATATACTCGACACCAAAGGTATGACAAAAGAATGGACCAATGAACCTCCAAACAAAACAAAAGGCCTTGTCCTGCAGTGGACGTCCATCGGATGATAATGTTGAATGAACCTTCTGACAACATGCAGAATTGTAATCTGCGTGCTTTTCTGAGTTTAAAACTGTAAACAGAATGCGGTCTTCGAATTATGCAGACTCGATACCTCACAGCGCCTGGCCTATGTTCTAATAAACGTTTTGGTTGATAACTACTCACTTACAGAGATGGTAAAATAAGGTAACAATAGGGATTTTACTGAAGAATCAAAGTAAGGCAACTTTGTTCAAAGCTAAGCCCCGATAGCATAAATTACTCGTTGTTCCAGGGTACTAAGAAATATTTGTAATGTCTAAAAGATATTGCGAATAATCTTAAAAAAATATCTGTCGGAATAGAATTAGAAGTGTACATTGCAAATAAACTAACCTGGATCCATCAAAAAGTCTAAAGTATTATGAAGTAGGAAGAATCCCGGTGGTCCAGGAATTTTATCGAATTCTTTGTTACATGTGGTAGCCCAATAAAGGGCCATCAACAAAACAACAAAACACTCCAAGAACAACAACATTTTCACTTTCAATTAGACCCACTTTAATAAGCTAATACTTGAAAATAACAACAAATTCAAACAAATTGTATGTTAAAAATACGAATGTCTAATTTTACTTAAAATGCAAAATAAAATCATCGCTAACATACTTGGGGAAATTAATTAAACAAAATGACCGTTCTTGAAAAAGAGCGTCCTTATATACAACTTATAAACCGAATAGTAGATTTTAATGTATGCGAAGTTAAGTAACATAACTATTCAGCATGTCAGCACTTTGTTTGAGCTTCCGTTTCTTGAACGACCAGTTATTCGACCCTATCCATCAACGATAAATGATAATAATAATCATTTCGAGTATTCAAGTACATTGGGCCAGTGGCAAGCCTACGTGGCTTCCAGTCACGAGCTCTCTTTTTCTGAGTCACGCTTTTCTTTCTTCTAAGAAACTTTCTTTCTTGAAAAGAGCCTTGATAGCCCAGTGTATATGACCTCTGCCTCCGATTCCGGAGGGATGAAATCCGAGGCATGCACCTCTAACTTTTCAGTTGTGTGCATTTTAAGAAAATAAATATCACGTGTCTCAAACGGTGAAGGAAAAAGTGAAAAACATCGTGAGGAAACCTGCCTACCTGAGAATTTTTTTAATTCTCTGCGTGTCTAGTCTGCCAATCCGCATTGGGGCAGCGTGGCCGACTATTGGGCCTAACCTCTCTCATTCTGAGAGGAGACTCGAGCTCAGCAGTGAGCCGAATATGGGTTGATAATGATGAATGATGAAAAAGAAATGTTTTAGTAAAAATTGTTAGGAATTCAGTGGAGTCACACCCCCGTGCCTCGAAGAGCACGTTATTAAGATATAGTGGTCATTTTAAGAGTTTAACATTATCACCCTAACCAGTAGCCAAATAAAAGCTATTTCAGACTATCGAAGGTTTTCGCTGTAGAACCATGTAAATACTACTATAGGAACAATAACGATTGACTCTACATTCCAGACAAAGGCTGACTTCAGCGGCATTCGAAAGGGGGCGAACCTTTCGAATGCCAAAATTAGGAAAAATTACGAAGGTAAAATTAGGAAAATCTAAAAACGCACGCTTCAGAAAATAATTAAACCAAATCTAGCACAAAAATAATGCCACTACAAAGCCTACAGTAACGTTCGGCTCGCTCGATTGGCAATTCCTTCTCTAAGATGTACCTACTCTTGAAGCATTGTATTCCAATTGCGAAGTAGTTTATTATGGTTTTCAATATCTAAATTGTAGTATGTAAATACTGTTGAATAAAATATTTTAACTTTAAAGTAATAGGGGAGCGAAGGGCGGTAAAACTCTAGGTTACGCCAATTTTTTACGTAAATAGTTACTGATGTACGACTGTAGTTAAGTAGGTGCGATTTGATTTGCCTTTCCTTTATAATAATAATAATAATAATAAGTTTAATTTAATTTCAGCAATTTTTCGGTTTCTTCATAATTAATTTCCTCAAACCATTTATTTAATAGTTGTTTGCATTTATACCTCGACACGTGTGTGATTTTAAGTGCTCTGTTGACTTTAGTGTATATGAATGGTCCAGAGAAGGCGAAAGATTTACGTGCAAACTGGGTGCGTAACACAGGACATATCCACCTTTGAAGACGAAAGCGCTTGTTTACTGTCAAAGCTGCCGTTTTGTGAAACCTCAAAACGACACTTTTGATGTAAAGTTGTCTAACACGCAGATAACCAAGTTCGCGGTACAGAGTATCAGTTGGATATCGGAATGGCTTTTTGTAGGCAGCTTTCAAAACTGCTCGCTGGGCTCGCTCTAATTTCATGAAGTAGCTTTTGCAGGCTCCCCCCCAGGCGGGCAGGCAATAGCTTAAAATGGACTGGCAAAATGACTCATACAAAAGCCCAATAACCTCTTCGTTGGCCACATTACGAAGTTTTTTAAATATGAATATGAGGTTTCTTAATCTACCACTTAATGCGTATATATGTTTATCCCATCTCAACCCTTCATCTAGTATAACTCCTAGATATTTTATGTCTCTGACATGTTCCAGTGTAGGACATTGACAGGTTTTATCAGGATTATATTTGCATGAGTGTAGTTTAATATGTAGTTGTTCTTTTGGATCCGTTCGAGTTGACATTCTGAAAGCAATGAATTTGGTTTTGTTACCATTAAGCGTAAGAAGATGGTCTCCAAGCCATGAAGAAACATCCTGTAAGCCTTGTTGACATAGATGTCTTACTGAATCCCAACTATCACCGTGGAATATTATTGCAGTGTCGTCCGCAAAGCTGAACAATCGTGCTTGATTAAGGCTAAGTGCACAGAGGTCGTTTATGTAGGTCAAAAATAAGGTAGGGCCAAGCACACTACCTTGAGGAACTCCGAAGTGAATTTCTGTTTGATCACTAGATAACTCATCAATAGTAACTTTTTGTTTGCGGTCAGTTAAATAAGATTGAAACCATTGTAGCGTTACACCGCGTATTCCGAGGGCCTCTAATTTAGCAATCAGTATTTTCCGAGATATGGTATCAAACGCTTTAGCTAGATCGAGAAATAAGCCTATACATTTGTTTCCGCCATCCAGTTTCTTAGTTACGTAGTCTGTAAGTTCTGTGACGGCATCCTCTGTCGATCTATTAGCCCTAAATCCATATTGATTGGTTGAAAGAAGACCATTCAGTTCTAAATAGCTTAAAAGTCTTTTATTAACGATTTTTTCAACAATTTTGGATACGCTTGAGAGAAGAGAGATGGGTCTATAATTAGATAAATCACCAGGGTCACCGTTTTTTAATATGGGACATACGTTAGCTATCTTAAACTTTTTTGGAACAATCCCACTAGATAAATTATTTTTTTAGTTGTAATTATTGCGAAATCATTATAATAGACTCTGTAAAACACATTAAACTAAAAATATATAAATACCAGCTGGCATTTTGAAGAATTAATATTATAGATATGAAGTTTAGAGGCCGTAGAATTCCTGTATTAATTAATGCAAGCGCTACATTATTTTTATTAAAATAGGTATCGTATTACGTAAGTAGTTTTTACTGTTATTAATTAAAACAAAATATAAACTAATTATTTAAAAGTTAAGGATAAGCTATTTACAATTTAAAAAACCGGCCAAGTGCGGTGGGCCACGCGCAGTGTATTGTTCCGTAGATTAAGTTAGGACTTTAATCCCTTATTTAATATACAAAAATATCGACAGCGATACCCAACACCATGGAATAGTCAACAAAAAATTCATCCTCACTCAAATAACATATACAAATGTATTACCCCATTTTTTTATTTTTTTTACCACTCAAAAAGCCTCAGCCTCAGCCTTTCCGAGAGCGCGCCACCACACACAATTCTTTGCCTTCCTGAGCCACTTCTTGATGTCGTCGGACCGTCTAGCTGGAGGGCGTCCTACACTACGCTGGCTGTGACGTGTTCAGAAGTGCAGACCTGTAAGTGCAGACCACTTACAGGTCTGCACTTCTGAACACGTCTGCTCCAGCGGCCATCTGTTCTACGACAGATATGGTAAGAACACTGCCACTTCAGTTTGCTAATCCTTTTGGGCTACATCGATTATTTTCGTTCTTTCCTACGGATTTCCTCGTTCCGAATGTTTTCCTTCAGGGAGACTCCTAACATAGCCCTCTCCGTAGCTTTCTGAGCGAATTTAAATTTGTGGATAAGGCCAATCGTCAGAACGTTTCCGCTCTACGTCATCACAGGCAAGACACACTCATTAAAGACTTTTGTCTTCAGGCTTTGGGGTATTACGCCGACGCAGTGTCCCAAATGCTGCCCAACCAAGCTGAATTCTTGTGTCAGCCTTCTTGTCGAAATATACTAGTTGTATCATTTGACCGAGATAGTGGTATTCCTGAACAACATCGATGCTGGCATAATCGACAATTACAGGCATCTTGGTGACGTGCTCATTGAGCAGTCGGTCAGTATTTTCTCAAAATCTTGCAGCGATTTTGCTAATATTACTATGTCATCTGCAAAACGCAAGTATGAAATGTATTCTTCGTTTATGTTGACACTCCGACATTCCAGTCCAAAACCTTGAACTCATCTTCGAGAGCATGAGTAAAGAGTTTCGGGGATATAACATCTCCCTGTCTTACTCCCTCAGACTAAATACATAAGGACTAGTATCGCACCCAAATTCACGAACAACATTTTCTGCCATTTTCTAAGGAAAACGAGCTTAGATTTCATACATATCTTATACTAAACTAGCAGTTTTTGTTCGTTTTTACACCATTTAACTACACAAGAAGGTATTTTTACGGAGGTTTTTAACCGACGGACACGATTGTAAACTATGAAACATCGATTCTATAAAGAGAATGTTTATAATCGCATAAGATCGTTGATCATATACTTTGACAGAAAAATAATGTCTTGCGAGGCAGGTCTTTATCTAATTAGTCTGAGCTTACTCCTTTTCGGATTGGTATTGGATGTGTTCGACGGTCTTGAACTTGGTCAGTAATTGTTGCAGCGTCGTACGAACTTTTCAACACTTGTATATAGCGCCAATCGACCTGGCATCGCTGCAATGAATCGAGGAAACTGCTCAGGTTTCGATAGAGTCAAAAGTTTTTTTATATTATAGATCTATTAAAATGACCATCAAATCAATTGACAAAATGTCATTTACCTACTGTGTAATATCAGTGATATCCACCACTAGGCACCGGATCACATTTTTACATAGAATCTTAATTTTACATACTTATGTCAACTAGCATATGTCGTAGTTAGTGAAATAGCCTGCAGGTATAGATATCAAAATAATAATTAATTATATCTATATTAAATGTTATCTCTCTGTCTGTTTGATCGGGAACTGCTGTACCGATTTTTATGGGACTTTAAGTAGAAGATAGAGGGTTATTGAGCAATATACCCATTGGCTCCTTTTTGTACCGAAAAATCCATAGTTTCCGCGAGAAACTGCTAAACTAAATTTCATTGAATATTGAATATATAATATCTATTGACTGTGCAAGCACCTTATAGATTAAAATGTTTCAATTGTCTGTCAAGCGGTGTTTGATGTAGGATCTATTGTATCTGTCTTTGGTCTTTGTACTTGTACATATGTTTTCTGTGCTTTGGCTTTGATTTTGGCTTTTCTATACCCTTTAAATTGATTTACTCTTTGGTTTCTGTTAACAAATTAACAAGTTTCACAATGTCAATAACATAAATATTGTTTTACTTTTATTTATTAAATTAAATAACTTAAAAATGTATATTACCTAAATAGACTTCTGGAATCAAAATAATAAAAATGGTCAACTGATAAATATGAAACCGTATCGCCGGACAAATAAAGTCTTCATGCAGCAAGTAAGATCATACAAAACTGTCTATCTATATGTATATTAATAGTAAGTATTATTATTAATATAAGTTTAGATAATAATAAGTATTATTGTTAATATACGTACGACCTACATCTTAAGAAGCTTTCACTTAACTGTTGGATCAAGGGTCAAGAGTCGGATAAAGAAGGCAGCTCGCTCATTCGATCACGACCTGTCAGAAACGCAATCTCTGAGCGGCCGGACTCTAATAGAGTTATTGTTTCCAGCTCCGTACAGCAAGTCGGATGGAAAAGGTCCGACTGCTAGTGCTGGAGTTCGCGAAAGACATCCATGCACTGTGGCGATACGGGGCTCCATTCCCGACCTTCCTGAAGCTCATCGGTACGCTCGTGCTCTGCCTCATTGTAATGATGCCGCTGCTCTACCCTCTGTGTGTCCTCGTCTTCACTTATTTCACCTGCGAGGGACTATTTCTTAGGTAAAAATAACCATGTAATAAAATAGCTATGTAATCATAATGCCTAGGTACACCTTCGGGCTGCAAAAGAGATAGAAATCTGGAGGGTGAAATCTAGTTAAATTGCATTTGTATATCAATATAATTATGGTTAATATCTATGCCTCATTGGTCCAACTACTTCGTTGGGTTGGTAGCGAATTCTCGGTCAAGTTAAAGTACTAGGGCTTTTAGGGTTTCGTAGCTAGAAGGAAAAAAGGCACTTTTATAGGATCACTTTATTGCCCATCTTTCTGTCAAGACGCGTGGAGGTTAATACGCGTGGAGGTTAATAATGGATTAAAGTAGGAAAGTTCATATTTATTATTTATTAGGTACGTCAAAATATCCACCTTGACCTTTAATTTGATTTAATTGCATGACCTTTTTAAGACTATTCCGTTATTTATATTTAATTTAAAAAAATAGTTGGTGGTGCGACGAGCCCTGGCGCTTTCTGCCCCTCCCTATAATGGGGCGCGTCGTCTCCATAGCGACCGAACCTCGCGACCCCCTCGACATATGGAAAGTGAAGGATGTTTTGACCCGCGGCATACTGCTCGCACATTCGCTCGCCACTTCCGTCGACTACCTCTGCGTCATGCAAGGGTTGATTGATGAAACTTAATACATTGATTGGTGAGTTCAAATGATTTGTGTATCATCATTTTTATCATAATCAGCTTATTTTAGCAGCTCACTACAGGGCCAGGCATCCCTTCATAAATAGTACGAGATCTGTCATAAAAAATCTAATCTAATCTGGGGTAAAAATTCATCATCATCATGTGAGCCGATGTACGTCCACTGCAGGACATAGGCCTTTTGTAGGGACTTCCAAACATCACGAAAATATTCACATTGACGCATTGCAAATAGTAGATCAAGGTATTCCTAGTATAACCACTGTAGACCGGTTACAGTAGATACAACCACGGCTCTACCGTGACCATTATTGTATTAGACATTTCTCTTTTTTGATCTGAAATATTTTCTTGTTTCGTTCTTTTTATACCCCTTTTTACGTTGGGTTATAGTTTTAAACTTTATTTTTTAAGTTAACGCCTACCTAATTAATAAATCTTAAACTACAATCACTTAAAACTCGGATGGGATCGCAGTCAATCGTTAAATTTGTCGTCATCAACCCATATTCAGCTCACATCTGAGCTCGGAATGAGAGGGGTAAGGCCAATAGTCCACCACGCTGGCCCAATGCGGATTGGCAGACTTCACACACGCAGAGAATTAAGATAATTCTCTGGTATGCAGGTTTCCTTACGATATTTTCCTTCACCGATTGATACACGTGATATTTAATTTCTTAAAATGCACGCATCTGAAAAGTTGGAGGTGCATGCCTCGGACCGGAGCCACCCTCCGGAATCGGAGGCAGAGGAGGGCCGTTCGTCCCTCTCGTTAATTTCAAGTGATTATAATGAAATGAAAAATACACCCACTTGCACCTGCACAATAAATACTGTCGCTAAATACGTATCACTTTTTGCGATGATTTTGTAGGCACGTAACATACCTATTTAGTAGTAGTATAAAATAATTATTGATATTCATTGTAAAAATGTTATTGTGATAGTGATAAGTAATTTTAGTTTCTAGGTCTAGTCACAATTTATTTCCGTGAAAATATCTTTACCCTTCTAAAATATGTACCAAAAGATCGTCATAAAACCTAAATACATAAAATAATTGTTAACCTTGTGCCATATATGTAATACATTATTGATATACACTTAAAGAACAATAGTAACTCCATAGGAGTATAACCTTGAAACTCTATAAACGTATTATATCAATGACAGTAAGCATCACAGATAAATCGTTACTTTATCGCTGGTTTTTTTTAAGTATACTTATTGGTAGGTACTTTGTACGAGTACATTGAATTGGTTGTATTATACTTTAGTATACCGTAACTCATCATAATTTAGCGAATCGATTCCCAAAGTTATACAGGTGGACCCCCAGGGGTCTATGGAAGACTCTGCGGGGGTCTACGTTGACGTGACATAAAAATGGGGGTTCAGGATTCGTAAGGTCCACGAAAAATTATCTGGTTTCATACCGAATGGGGAGTTTTCTAAATAAAATTTGCTTCCTTGTGCTGTGAGTAGATCTCAAAAATTAAAGTTGGCTGAAATAAGTATTTCTCTGGTCAATTTTACTTTTTGTCATCCACTCACAGCACAATCAATTAATTAATTACGTAATAAATTCCTCAATTTTCTTTTTGTAAATTGTTATTTCGTGGTGGCTGTTGATTCAGCTGCAACGAAAATTGCCATAGGTGTATCTAATTATATTATTTGTCGAGTTTTGGATAGAAATTTAGCAGGGGGTCTACCGGAACCAGTTAAATTAGAAAGTGTTAATTAGTGGATTTACCAGCAGGTTAAGTAGTTGAGCTGGTGGGAGACTTTGGCCGTGGCTAGTTACCACCCTACCGGCAAAGACGTACCTCCAAGCGATTTAGCGTTCCGGTACGATGTCGTGTAGAAACCGAAAAAGGGGTGTGGATTTTCATCCTCCTCCTAACAAGTTAGCCCGCTTCGATCTTAGACTACATCATCACTTACCATCAGGTGAGATTGTAGTCAAGGGCTAACTTGTAAAGAGTAACAAAAAAAAAGTAGACTGGTGCCTAGGGCGCCAGATTTTAGGGCAAAAATTTTCGTCTCACAGCGGATTACAGGGAGCTACTTTGGGAGGGAGAATACATTTTTTTTAAAAGAATATTTGCCGTATCTTTTAAATATGACATATATTCCCATTGCCCTCTAACTGGTCGGGAAAGACTGTAGTAAGAGTAGATACGACAATAGGGATGATGACTAGGTTTGAATATATTGATTTTTATGATACATTCGGGTAAATAAGGTCAATGTTAACTAATTTATACATAAAAAGCAAAGATTGTCTGGATATTTGCAAAACAAATAAGATCTTTTGAACAGAACATTTCAAAAACTATTAACGATCTTTTATCTTAATTAGATGAAAATTCATACACTTTTTGCTTCCTTACATTAAATGTGACATTTTTCAATACATGAACTAAAACTAGTAATTTTGTTTGAAGGCCCATACAAATCTCACGATCATTAAGTACCTACGACGTCATTAATCGTACCATTTTGTATGGGGCGTTTTTCAGGGATCCAGAGAGAGTGTTGTTGTGTGTTGTGACCTGACCTGATCCTGACCCTGTTCTGTTGTTTTTCAGGGATCCAGAGAGAGTGTTGTTGTGTGTTGTGACCTGACCTGATCCTGACCCTGTTCTGTTGTTGCATAGCTTATCTTGGAGCCATACTTTAAAGTTTCCTTGATTAATATCGAATGTAGGAATTTTCATGGTTTGCCATAGTTGGGAAATCTCTAACTCAATTAAATTGAGCTATAATAATTTAGTTGGACAACTTTTTAATTATATCGAAAGGGAATTATAATTTTGATGCGATCGGTGTCCAATTTATTAGTTGGACGATTAATTGGAAAAGACTGCGGACTAACTTAAACGACTATACCTATTAATATACTCTGCGATTTAGTCGGCCAACTAAGAATTGTGAGTGAGATCTTAAGGCTCTATTAAGTCTACCGATTAACTTGAAATACTGTCATGCATAGGTACAGACAATGATACGGGTCACGTTTAATCCAGCAAATACATAGTTTAGGTAGGTACATACTGTTTCGGAGGAAAAGAGAATCTTTTCGACGCGGACGAAGCTGCGCGCGTAACTTAGTAAATACCTAAATAATATGTGACACATTCCCAATTTTATCTAAAGATATTGTCAATTTTGGCGAAACACTTGAGATTACAGTTACCGTAGGTTTAGTTAAAAGGAGAAGTGTCACAGAACGACTTTTTACCAGTGCAGCGTAGTGAGCCGTGACTGTCACACGACTATGGCGAGCGCCATTATTATCGCCCTGTTGGCAATCACCCATTCGTGAGTACATAACATACATAATGTTTGTTTGATTTACATAGCCACAACATCCGCATAACCTCTGATTAAATCCAAACGAAACCTTTATTTGAATAACGCGAAAAGCTCGTTCTTAAAACGTTTGAGAAGTCGCTTATTTGTATTATTAATTGCTACCCAAAATTTTACAAAGTTATTTATAAATGAGGCATAAGAACCAGAGCAATCAAACTTGATAGGATTATTCATTAATATTAATGAAACTCTATGTTACATACCAAACTGTTATAAGTTTAATATAATGTTTCTTTTTGTTTTAATTCTCAAATCTTTATCTATTAATAATGCAAATATGTTGGCAATTAACTTCATAAATGTCTAACCATATCTTTTAGAAACGGGAAATTATTCAACTGTAAGTAAATAAGGAGCCTTTTTTATCTACTTACCTATAAACTTGTATAATGTTACATATTATATATTATGTATTCTGTGGTATAAGGAAGGAAACTTCGACACGTGTAAAGTTTAAAATAACTTAACTGTAATAGATAGATAGGTATGTAAAATCGGTAAAATTGTAGGGAAATTGGGGGTAGGCAAATACTTTTAATGCTCGTACTTACGAATGGTAGGTAATTCATACATACTTAGATGAAAATTACTTGGCTAAAGCTCCGAGTAAATTTTTGGGGACCTAAGTTTTTACACGTCTACATTTTTCTTTTAAATAAAAAATAAAGTTTAATTACTATAATATATACTACCCGACTACGTAAAAGGGGGTCTAAAAAGGAGGAAACATAATTTATTTAAGATAGAAATCGAAAAATGCCAAAAATAGGTACGAAAATGGCCAAGGTAGAGCCGTGGTCTCTTTTTTGAGAGAATGAGACGGATCCTATGAAGGCATAGGCATTACTTTCCCTATCTACGAAAGGAAAATTGATGAAAATTACCTAACATTAATTTATTGACATACATACATCTACTTACAGCACAAGGATCCAATATTTTTCTTATTTTATTAAAAAAAATCCCCATTTGGTATGTATGGAACTAGATAAATTTTCGTGGACCCCCGGTTACGTAAGCATTGTGAATCCTGATTTTTAAGTCACGCCTACGTATGGTTGAGTTTCTTTCTGTTGACCACTTAAGAAGTCAATATATTAGAATTTAGTTATTAGAAAATGAATACATAGTTAAATACTATAGAAATCACTATAATATGTTTAACTCTTTTTTCCAAGGGGGTTGGCACAATACACCAAATTTCCTGAAGGCTTTACATTCGGTGTCGCCACAGCGGCCCATCAGATAGAGGGAGCCTGGAATGTAAGCGGTAAGGAAATCATTTTCATAAAGGAATATTTGCTAAATATTTTTTATACCAATATTTCCATTCACCTCCAATTAATCAGTAAGAATGTGTTTGGAGTGGACACGTCAATAGTAGTAGATCTGTATAAACACCCGTGGCATCTCGGCGTCGATTGGTTACTGTATCTTGGAGGTATTGAGACTTCATCATTGTTTCTTAACAGGTGTCTCAAACGGTAACACATCGTTAGGAAACCTGCATACCTGACAATTTTCTTAATTCTCTGTGTGTGAAGTCTGTCAATCCGCATTGGGCGATCGCGGTGGACTGTTAGCCTAACCTCTCTCATTCTGAGAGGAGACGCGTGCTCAACAGTGAGCCGAAAATGGGTTGTTAATGATGATAATGATGATGATTCTACATTAGTAAATAAGAAGTAGAAGAGTTTGCATGTTTAGAGTTAATAATTTTCATATGCCTAATATATTTTGTTAGTACAGTAAAATATAATTTCGAAAGTCAGTTTCGGAGTAAAAAAAAATGCTGTCTTTCTCGCTTACCTATATAATTTCGTTTCTATTATGCATATTACATATAGCTGCAAAGTAAATTGATTATAATAAATGTGATTGCAAAAAAAAAAATGTAGCTTATCTAAAGTGATCAGTGAACACATGTGACTAATGGGTTTTTATTTATAGGTCAAGTATTGCGCTAATCCTTACTTGTAGGTAAGCTCCTAATGATATTATGATTTTATTCTTTAAATCTGCTAATTAGTGCAGAACTAATTAGAGGGGTACAGTTTTTAGTTAGTATTTCGTTATACAGCCTAATTGGATTTTAATGTAAATAAGATAATACCTACTCGTGTACTCATACATAGTTGATGTAGAAAGGAATGCATCCTGGCATTTTAAATATCTAATTATCTAGCTTACTTGAGTACAACAAATTATTTCTATATTTTATCTTTAAAATCAAAAATATTTAAAAAGGCAGTTGTTAAAAAGCGCAAGACCATGAAGGCCAGACCTTCTGCATTTCATAAAAGATGGAAGTTTGTCAGTCCATGTCCGAACTAAAGATTTTTTAATTTTAAGTTTACCAAGTTGTAGCGCGGTTGACTATAAAATATGCCATATTCACTCTTGCCCTGAAGGTCTTTAAACATATTATTATCATCATTATTAACCCATATTCGACTCACTGCTGAGCTCGAGTCTCCTCTCAGAATGAGAGGGGTTAGGCCAATAGGTCCTCCAAGCGGGCACAATGCGGATTGGCTGACTTCACACACGGAGAGAATTAAGAAAATTCTCTGGTGTGCAGGTTTCCTCACGATATTTAATTTATTAATTTAAACATATTATGCTGCATTTTATTAACTTAACGTTAAACTATCCTGCACATCGATTCTCTTTCTACAAACGCTGACGCTTCGAAATCTAACAAAATATATGGGAATGATAGATCCGATCGACAACTTGATAACGTGACCTGTCGATAGTAAATGTTATTCCCATACATTTTTTAATTTTCGAAGCGTTAGCGTCTGTAGAAAGAGATTCGACGTACCACATGGCAACAGGCCCTGGTCGTATACGTTAACTAAGTTCAATTTAAAAAAAACTTGATGACTAAGCCTGGCTGTTGGTGCGACAAACCCACTAGGTGGTAACAGGGAGTCGCTAGATAAATGCGTTCAGCACTATGAGTAATAACACGTTGTAGGTAGGATATTTCCTTATTTCCGAAAACATCTTCTTTCCTACTTCTTTACTTGTTATCTCAAATGTCTTATCAAATTGTTCGAGGGGATTCATGTCAATCAAATGTTTATCACGTATCTGAAACCCATGTGAAGTTCTACATAAATTGTGCCTATCAAACACTTGAGAATCAAAAGTATAAATATACCTACCTATCTACTTAGCAACAAAATTCTAAGTTGCTATATACCTAGCAATTTTAACTGATATTTTTATCCTAAACATTGATAAGTTATACCTAATAGCGCCCCAGTTTTCTAAAAAGTCTGAATGTGTGTGAATATATTTATTATCACAACCATTTTCAGAGCTTTGAACGTAGATTTCAAGTATCTGCCTACCTGTATAGATAACAGAAACTAGCCCTAGTTTAAGAACAGAAACTAGCCTAACTATTTTAGATAAATTTTCCATGACCCACGGATTTCCACGGTAACGAAATAAAATTGTAATTTTCGGTTAGAGAGTCTAACTTGTGGCATTTGCCGGTTCCAGCTTATTCTACTGCGGCTTCTAGTTTTGTACCTACCTAACCTATCTCTATCCATGAGCAGAGCAGGGAGCAAAAGTGTCAATAGCCCACATTAGGGTCTGCTCCATTTCTCAAGGAACAAGAATTTCTAATACTTAGGCACATATTGTTTTACAATTCTAAACTCACAGGTTACGCGGCGAGAACTGTAAGCCTGGACTTGTGACGAAAACAAGACGAAAAGATCTCTTACGAACTTATCCATAAACTCGTATATTTAATTTATTCCTAAAGTAGTCTGCAAACGCATATGATTAATTTTATGATTTACTAATGTCTCACCACAGGCAAATCAGAAAACGTTTGGGACCGGCTCAGCCACACCCGGCCGTGGATGATTGCGGATGGCACCAACGGTGACGTCGCATGCGACTCCTACAACAGATACCAGGAAGATGTGGACGCCCTCGCTCACATCGGCGTGGACTTCTATAGATTCTCTCTATCCTGGTCCAGGATCCTTCCCACGGGCCGCGTCGACTTCGTGAACCCCGACGGCATCCGTTACTACAACGCTCTCCTCGATGCTTTGGCAGAGAAAAATATTGAGCCACTGGTAACTAAGTTTTGATGTATAAAATATGATAAATAAGGAATTTTAATTTTGTTATTGCAGTTTTTTTATATTTCATTATAAATGTGCTTGGTGAATAAGTAAATTAATCATCATTAATCATTAGATGTTATGTGATAAGAGTTATAAACACAAAGCTTCGGTTTCGTATAGAATACATTAGCATTACCTAGCTATTATTTAGAATTTAATTTATAAAACGTACCTACATTTTTTTATGATACGTAGGTACGTTTAATATTTTTTTTATTCAAATAAAAAAAAATAAGTACTATTAAATAAATTACCTATTGTCGGGCGTAGTGTTTTATTATTCATAATTTGATTGTTTCAGGTAACCTTGTTCCACTGGGATTTGCCACAAACACTTCAAGATCTAGGCGGCTGGGCCAATCCGAAAATGATTGACTATTTCCGCGACTACTCTGACTTGTGCTTTAGAGAGTTCGGTGACAGAATCAAATCCTGGATTACATTCAATGAGCCGTATGAAATTTGTGAAGACGCCTATGGCGATGACAAGAAAGCCCCTGCGATCGACAGCCACGGGGTTGGAAACTATCTATGCAGTGACACGCTTCTTAAGGCCCATGCGGAGTCCTATCACTTGTACAACGAGACTTATAGGCCGACACAGAATGGCAGAATCCAGATCTCAATCAACTCTATATGGTATGAGCCAGCTGACCCTGAGAACGCCGAGCAAGTTGCTCTGGCTGAAGTAGCCAATCAGTTTAAGGTAAGGGCAATTCATGCTCGGATACTGAAACACCGCTGTGATAGCCCAGATGATATGACCTCTGCCTCCGATTCCGGAGGGTGAAGAAATTAAATATTGCGTGTCTTAAACGGTGAACGAAAACATCGTGAGGAAACCTGCATACCAGAGAATTTTCTTAATTCTCTGCGTGTTTGAAGTCTGCCCATCCGCATTGGACCAGCGTGGTGGACATTGGCCTAACCCCTCTCATTTTGAGAGGAGTCTTGAGCTCAGCAGTGAGCCGATTATGGATCTCTCACTTGTAGCACACCGTCCTCAGTTGGATTTGAGTGTCGATTTAGTATTTGGACATTTGTCACTAACCAATCATTTAGCTACGTTAAAATGAACGTTGCTATACCTTGGCAAATTCGTTCGTAACACTCCCGATGATCCGCGCGGGCCTTGAGGGGGCAATGCCCCGCACACACGACTTCGTACCCGCGCAGTGCTTTCCCCCCGTCGCCCGCATATCATGAGAGTGTCATCAACGAACTTGTCAAGCTTATAACATGTAATTCTTCTTCCTTTCTAGTTCGGATGGTTTGCACACCCAATATTCACGGAAGCAGGTGGATATCCCACTGTCATGGTAGAAAATGTGGCACTACAAAGCAAGGCCGAAGGTTTACCCAAGCCACGTTTAGAACAATTCGACGATTACTGGATCAAGAGAATCAGAGGCACTTCAGACTTCCTAGGCATCAACCACTACACGACTCACTTGATCACTGGTGCCGGCGTGGACCCCATCGCCAAATCACCGTCCTGGCTGAAAGATATTGGAGCCGTAACAAGTTTGAAAGTCGGCACTGATTCCGCTTCTGAGTGGCTTCGGGTAATTTTCAATTTCTATGTATAATTTGAGATTAATAACTAATTTTCATGGTGCTAAATCTACATATGTCTTGGGAATAATCATCTTACTTAGGTATTTATTTACATAATCAAGTCATATAACCAGCGGCTCCACTTTTTATAGGAAGCTATTTGTTGCCACTTGACTTGATTCTTGATAATGGATTCGAAAATGTACTTACGACTAGGGTTGCCAGGTCGCCAAACCTAATAGCCGGACAGACCAGCCAATTTGACCGGACATTTGGGTAGAAAGGTCGGACACCATACATTTTGTGAGGATTTAGTCTCAGTATTAATAGGTCCGTGAGCGGCCAACAGTCGATTCTCGTCGCCTGCGCTCGGATACGCTCGGCGCTCGCTCGTTTGCGAAATGTAAAAAGCCTAATAAAAGCCGGACAAGTCGAACGTCGATCATTTTGGCCGGACACGCAATCTAAAAGCCTACCTATGTCCGGCTTTATCCCGACGCCTGGCAATGCTACTTACTACGTAGATATTCATTCAAATTAAATAAGTATTATTTTTTAATATTTTTTTTTTGTTTTACATGAAGGTGGTGCCCACTGGTTTTGCCAATTTCTTGCGTTGGTGTAAGAGCTCCTACAATGACCCACCGATTTACATTACTGAAAATGGATTCTCTGACCGAGGCACCCTATTGGACTACGGAAGAATTAAATACTTTAATGTATGTATATCGATAACGAATGAAATTGTTACAAATCAATATTACTTCATCGAACCTTTTACCTCAGACACTACCTTGTAAAACACGAAACGTTTTTATTTTCAGGATTATTTGTCTGAAATTCTGAATGTGATCTACGACGATGGTGTCAACATCCTTGGCTACACAATTTGGACTCTTATGGACAATTTCGAATGGCGAGCTGGATTCTCGTATGTAGTTATTACGTATAACCCGTATTCGGCTCACTACTGAGCTCGAGTCTCCTCTCAGTATGAGAAGGGTTAGGCCAATAGTTCACCACGCTGGCCCAATGGGGATTGGCAGACTTCACATACCCAATGAATTAACAAAATTATCCGGTTGCAGGTTAATTATTGCAGGTTTCCTCACGTTTTTTTTTCCTTCACCGTTTGAGACACGTGATATTTAATTTCTTAAAATGTACACAACTGAAAAGTTGGAGGTGCATGCCCCGGATCGGATTGGAACCCACACCCTCCGGAATCGGAGGCAGAGGTCATATCCACTTGGCTATCAATTGCTTACTATAATTTGACGGTTTGTACGTTCCCCCTGTGATGCACCTAGCGGATTTTTTTAAACCTATAGAGGAAAAAGTCTCATTGGGAGATTAGTCTTGGCGCGCATGTTAGGCGCGCCAAGACTTTAAGGTTTATTTATATTAATCTGTACTTAGGTACGTAGTACGTAGGTATGGGGAGGTATCCTGTGCCTGAGGTTCGAGAAGTTTATAAATTCAAAATTGTTTTTTACAGTGAAAGATTCGGTTTATACAAAGTCGATATCACGGATCCAAGCTTACCACGAACACCGAAGCTGTCCGTCGAATACTGGAAGCAGCTGTGCGCCACGCGAGAGCTGCCTCAAGAAGACCGTTTCAAAGAGCCCGCTGTAAGTTCTCCGCACAAACCGTTTAAAAAACCCACTTTGCACGACTATAACCCATTAAGGCCTGTGGTACAGTATGTTCTATCAAATCCGATTATCGGAAATATATTTGGGTTAATGAAAGGGCAATCTTAAAACTTAATAGGCTTTAAATGTAGTAGGTACCTACAAGTAAAAAATATTGTGCCTTGCTTACTATATTTAAAAATTCAACCAGCAAGCATTTGGATGGTTAACCCTAGATATCTTGTAAAAAAACTAATAACGCATGTTTCGAAAACAATATGCACTTCTTTTTTGCTTCTATGAATTGTAACTGTGGAGGGATTGTTGACCTTTCCTTCATAGTAGTTAACAATGTAGGAGAAGTCAATGGCTCTGGCACTTGCGTTCAAGTTAGTATCTTGACACAACTACAATAATATTTCTCAAAGTGACGCGTACCAAATTAAGCCGAAGATATGCGCTGCAATATAATATCTCGTAAAAGACAAAATGGCATATTGTCTACTCCCGCCAAATAGAATAGCGCCAAACCGAAAATATCGCTATCTCTTTCGTTGCGACGACGACGAAAGAGAGAGCGATATTTCTGAATCGGCCGCCATTGATTGACTGTCCTTTTCTCTTCAAGAGATATATCGTGGCATGCATCGTATGCCTACCGGTACTTGG
This sequence comes from Bicyclus anynana, assembly GCF_947172395.1. Taxonomy (NCBI): domain Eukaryota; kingdom Metazoa; phylum Arthropoda; class Insecta; order Lepidoptera; family Nymphalidae; genus Bicyclus; species Bicyclus anynana. The sequence goes on from NC_069083.1 coordinate 12,588,767, forward strand.
TGGGACGCATTAAACTTAAACGCAATTGCATACATTAAAAATTAACGCGTCATCTCCAAGGATAAGAAAATCAAGTCCGCCTTACTATAGTATCGCTCTGTGGAAATTGAACCAGAGTATAAAAGGAGATCATTCACGCCCCATACATTTTTGGGCTCTTTTTGAAAGTGCCGGCCAACAAAAAAAAATGCCACGACTCGTTAGAATTAGCTATTTGGAGCAATAGTTAATATGGCATAAAAGTTGTCAGGTGGCTCTGAACCAAGTTATACAGGTTCGACGATTCGTTATTTCCATACATTTTGTCAATTTTCAAAAGTGCCCGCTAAGAAAAAAAACTGATACGTATCATTAGAACTGCCCATTTGGAACAATAGTTAGTATGGCACGAATGTTGTAAGATTGCTCTGAATCAAGTTATACAGGTTCAATGACTCGTCACTTCTATACATATTTTTGAGTTTTGTAAGTGATATAAATAATACGTATCGTTGTAACTAGCATTTGCAGCAATAGTTACTATGGCATAAACATTTTAGTATAGCTCTGTGTCCAGTTATGCAGTTTCGATGATTCGTCAAATCCATATGTTTTATTGATTTTCAAAGTGCCGTTTTACAAAAATATGCACTTATCACTGCACTTATCGTCAGAACTGCCCATTTGGAGTAATATTTAGTATGTCACGAATGCTGTAGGTTTGGTCTGAACCAAGTTATAAAGGTTCGATATCTCGTCGCTTATATGCATTTTATTGAGTTTTGTAAGTGCCCACCGACAATATTAATGATACGTATCGTTTTAACTGGTCGTTTGTGGCAATAGTTAGTATAACACAAATGTTGTAGGGTCGTCATCTCCATACATTTTATTAATTTTAAAAGGTGCCTGCCAATAAAATTCTTACAGGTATCATTTTAACTGATCATATAGACATACTTTGTCAGTTAGTATGGCAGACACGTTGTATAAATGCTCTGATCTAAATTATACAGGTGTGACTATTTGTAATATCCATACATTTTCTTGATTTTTAAGTGCCAACCATTAAAATGGTACGTATCATTAGAACTGGCTGTAATAGGAACGGGGAGTAATAGTTAGTATAGTACAACAAACGTTGTAGGCCTGCTCTGAGCCATGTTATACAAGTTCAATGATTCTTAATTTCTATGCATTTTATCGATTAAAGCAATACAGTTAGTAGGTAGGTATGACAGAAACATTGTATGATTGCTCTGATCCAAGTTATTTGCGTTCGATGATTCGTCACTTATGTTTTTGTTGATATCTGAATGTAATGGGGAACGATAAATAGGTAATAATGATGAATACTTAACTAATAATATGAAATAAATGTCATCATGGTGTAAGAGCTGTGTCATCATTATTTGTTATGTTCTTCCTTCTGGACCGTTTCTGCACTTGGCCATATGATTCGCCGTTGTGCGTGTATTTGTTATGTTATTCAAGCTTGTAAACCGAAATTACCATTACTTGAAGAACTTCGTTTTTATTTCTCTCAATGCACAATGACACAATTTTTAGTTACATTTGCACCATAATGTTGAATTTGTGCAAATGCTTAGAATCATTATTTCTATATTTTAAATTATTGCTTTTATGTTTTCCAACTTTATTGGAAATCAATGAATGAAAGTTATGTAACTTGTTTCAGTACTAGAATTTTTTTCAAGCGTGTGCAACGTGTTACTAACTATTGCTCCTAATGACTAGTTTTAACGTTAGGTACCATATTTTAGGTGAACGGTACTTAAAAAAATCAGTAAAATATATGGATGTGACGAATCATCTAAACAGTATAACTTGATTCGGATCTATACTACAACGTTAATGCCATAGTAATTATTACTGAAAATGGCTAGTTATAACGATAAATAGCATTTACTTTGTAACTTACAAAACTCCATCAAATACATTGAAGTGACGAGACATCGAACCTGTATAACTTGGTTCAGAACAATCTTGCAACATTTGTGCCATACTAACTATTACTCCAAATGGGCAATTTTAACCATAAGTACCATATTTTTGTTAAACGGTACTTTAAAAAATCAATAAAATAAATGGATTGGACGAATCATCGAAACTGTATAACTCGACACAAAGCTATACTACAATGTTTATGCCATAGTAATTATTGCTGCAAATGGCTAGTTATAACGATACGTATGATTTATTTTGTTTGCGGGGACTTACAAAACTCAGTAAAATGTATAGAAGTGACGAGTCATCGAACCTGTATAACTTGGTTCAGTGCATTCCTACAACATTTGAGCTGTAGTAACTATTGCTCCAAGTGGATAATTCTAACGATACGTACCAGTTTTTTTTCTTGGCGGGCACTTTTGAAAATTGACAAAATGTATGGAAATAACGAATCGTCGAACCTGTATAACTTGGTTCAGAGCCCTCCTACAACAATCATGCCATATTAACTATTACTCCAAATGACTAGTTCTAACGATTCGTGCTATTTTTTTTCGTTGGCCGGCACTTTCAAAAAGGGCCCAAAATGAATGATCTCCTTTGGAGGCATATCGCGATTCGGTCATCCATGGAGGTAGCGCCTAAGGCATATTTCATGGAAAATGTTGTATTACTACTAAGAATTATAAACTTTATTTCTACTTGAATATCTGTCTATGTAGATTGTAATGCTTGTATGTAGCAATTCTTCAATCACGCTCGACTATTCTTCACACACAATATAATTATTGTAAGTTTACCTAATTCTTGTACTTTTATGGTCTTCTTTTTATTTGATAATTTAATTAGCAATTCAAATATTTTCACTATAAACAAAATATGTACGTATTGTTATCTATTTAGTGCTTTACATAGGTGGTAGCTACCGTTGCTTCTATTTCCTATTATGTTTGCACGTTCTTGTATATTTTAACCTTAACTTGACTTAGAAATCAAATGTTTTCATTTTAACAGGAGAGAAGGCGTGTTTGAAGCATGCATTGATGCCCCTTGAAGAATTTGCTTAACATGTATGCAATAACTTATTTATTATTAAACTAATACTAACACTTTTTTAGTATTTATTTTCCAACCTAACCCTATACATACATTTAAAATGTAGACCGGGAGTAATATCACCGACACTGAGAGGCTGTAGAAAAAAGCTTAGCATGTAAGTAGATATATAGAAACTCTTCTATACATACAAACAACAACAACAAAGAAAGATATACGTATATGCAAAGTCTTGAATATACATATATCTTTGTTTTATTCGTAGTTTGAGGGTAGTTTTTATATAAATTTAATTACAGCTACCGCTGAAAAAATCAGAACTTTGAGGATATTGAGGACGCAATTGAAAACGATAGTGGATATTAAAACAAATATTTATTTAGTTCGTATAAGAATATCAACTTATTTACAATGAAATTATTGCAAATTAGTTACAAATGTATGACGTTCATAATTTCATTGTTATAACATTGATACACGTAGTTATTATATACACTACAGAGAAAACTTGCATGTGTCAGCCTGAACAGATATGTTTGTAAAATATTTAAGGCTATACTTAAGAAATAAACCATAAAATAGTTTACTTGAAATATTGTTCCGAATATTATTCTATGACGGTCTATACATGCATACCAGAGTCAGATAATACCTCGATATCAAAGCCTAAGCCCATAAAGTTAATAGAATACAAAAATCCGCCCGCCCACATAAATATAGCTAACATGAAAAAATATATAATTTAGCTCTCTTTGTAGGATGTATACGTAAATGGTTCTAATGTACATGCGATATACACTATACAGTGTCTATACCTGGTTATAGTAATTTCTATCAAGGTATTGGATTGAACACAACACAAGTTACAAAGCTTTGATCCCAGGAATACATAACCCTGATATGTGTGAACAGACCCTTAAAGTCCCGGAGACCTGTCCTAGAGACGCGGCGACGCGCAATCGGTTAGCAAACATGGAATGTTTCTCATTATGTTACACTGCTGAAAACATAGTAGGCATCGTTAAAGGTCAGAAATCGCACTTTAATCACATTATACAGTATGTTTTTATTATTTTTTTCCAAAATAGCAAATAGTAAGATGATTTATGTGATTCAGGCCTAACACGGATTGATATGACTACATGTAGGTACCAACTATTCGCTCATATCCTTATCTTTCATTTCACAATATATTACGCATCTATTCAAATGAAATGGAGATTTGTACTTATTAATGTTCCATCAAGTCGAAAATGGCTTATAAATCAATTTTAAAGAAATGTACAAAGGAATCTTACTTTTTAGAACTTCAGATCAGATATTATCCGAATATCTTAGGACAATAATTAGCACTGTAAATCGAGTCTCTACTGTAGCCAATGAAAATGGTGTGATTTGAATGAAGAAATAAATCCTTCTTCTGGAGTATTGTATCCGAGAATGTATATTATCTGATGTATAGAGATCTTCGCAGAACTAAACTAACCAACAAGCGATGCAATAACCGCATCTCTTTAAAAACCTTTGGTATTTTCAGTTGTAGCGAAAAAGTTCACTTTACAACCGAGGTTAATAATATTATTGACTTATTAATATATTTTAATGAGCATTTTCAAGGAATAAACGTTGTACAATTTAGTAATGTCAATCGATCTTTGGTTATCGAAGTTAGTATTTTAATAAATTAAAGCTCTTTTCAGAATATATCTCATATTCTCAATTGCTCGTTGGTGTGTATTAAGTGCACAGAAAATTTATTTAGATATCGTTTAGCTTGACTTACTCCTAGAAATAGAATAACACTCGTTTTAGTGTTTGTACAGGATCGTAGCTACCACCGTATCAGCCGTATCAATGATATGGGGCCCCCGGGCTACAGGGCCCCTTAAGTGTGAAAGCAAAAACTGGTAAAATTTAATCCACCATCTCACTCTGGTGTTTCCCGGAGAAAAAACAAAAAAAAATCGGGATTTGCCGCTTATCTAATGGGCCCCCAACTAATTTTAATATAGGGCCTCCAAGGCTAGTTACGCCACTGTGTTTGTAAATGTGTTTTAATTTTATCACACCAGTGTATTAGCACCATTAATTCTCTTCGACTTTAAGTTGTATTTTACAATGCTCGATTTACTTCAATGTATTTGTGTATGTAAAAACTTCATTATAATTCAAGATTGATAACATCTACCTACTATGTTCTCCCAGTTGAATACATAATGCAGTGCAAGTTTTTGTTTATCACTTAAAAATAAACACAAAAAGACGCAGTCACATTAAAAAAAATATAATCGACCCTACAGTACTATAACATCTAAAGGAAATGGATAAAGCGAATAAAGAATAATGAACCGAACAATATAAAAAGCATCATTACTTAAAAGGTACAAGAATTAATACACAACAAATACAAAATAAAGTACGACGTAGGTATCAACAGAATACAAAATAATGTATAAACCCAGCACCTTACACTTAACGAGTAATTAAAATAGTACAGTTGATATTAATTGCTATTTATTTATATAAAATGAAAAATTACATTAGCCTTACAAGATTAAAGTACTTTCACTAATATGGCAAAGTTTTCAATGTAGTATTTTAAATTAAAATTTAAGGCCTAATTTCATTATTTTCAAACAATCTGACTGAATTCGTAAAAATTCTAGAGACTAGGTGGGCTAAGACTTGTTTTTGAATAAGTAGTTAAAAATTTTGTGAAAATATATCTCTTTTAAGATAATTTAATAGTTAAGCTGTAAGTAAAGCTCGTTTAGATACTATGTATTCCTTCAATATTTCCTCAGTAGGAATATATGTATATGCCGAACGGGCTGTCCGAGTGTTTAGTGGAGACAATGGCAACGGCAAAGTATTGCACTCTCACAACAAATATAAACGCACTTACAAAGCATATATATTCTAATAGCTGGGCATTAACTCGTTAATCATATCAACGGATTAACTATTAACGTTAACTTGCGTTTTTTTTATTCTTTACAAGTTAGCCCTTGATTACAATCCTGATTTTAAGTGATGATACAATCTATGATGGAAGCGGGCTAACTTGTTGAAAGGAGGATGAAAATCCACACCCCTTTCGGTTTCTACACGACATAGTACCGGAATGCTAAATCGCTTGGCGGTACGTCTTTGTCGGTAGGGTGGTAACTAACCACAGCTAAAGCCTAGATTAAGAAATGTAACGCTTTAACGTTTAACGAAGCTAACTTTTTTTGTAGCAGATTAACGAAGTTAACCGTTTGATTAACGGTGCCCAGCTATGTATATTCTGTATAAGAAATACATGCACCCTCGCAGCAACTATATGAGTACCTACTGATTATTTCCTAATGTTACTAACTAGCGGCATCCATGCAAACGTTCATATCGAACCAAACATAAAGTATATATAAGTAAACTTAATAGTTGCCAAAAATAACTAACTAGTTTGCGATTAACTATCACTATTCTAATTCATAATCTCGAAAAAAATACACAAGGACGGTGTAAGTAGACAAAACACATTTGACATTAGGTACTATATAAAAGTATAATAAGTAGATTTATTTCATTAATATTAATAATACATACAGAAATAGTCCGATCGTAAAAATTGTAGAAATATAACGTTACCTTAATTAATAAAACACAATAAATAAATTGTATAAAAGGCACAATAAGGCACTGTTACGTCAAGATGGTATCACAATCTAAATTACATCGATAACATTTTATATCGTCCTCTGCCACATCGTACTACTGTGGGGATAAGGATTCCTGATAGTCTAACCTAGAGTATTGGAAACCTGTCTCACAAATAGTTTTTTTTATTATAAATAGTATTGCAATATTATTTCTTTCGGCAAAGAAAGAAAGTTTGCAAAACCGCAGGTGCCCTTTTGCGGGACAATCGAACCTTCACTACTAACGGCCGTTTTCAATAACCTATCTATCCGCCATTTCGCTTACTAAAGTTAAGAAAATCAATCTTTCTGTTCTTAATTCTTATCTGCTATTCAATAACCTACTGGCAGATAGTTTGACTTATTATTGGGGATAGCTATCTATCCGTAATTTTGGGTAGGTTATTGAAAACTGCCGTAAATAACTATCAGTTATAACGCCGCTAACACATACAACTGTATTTGTTATCCAGGCTTAAACGTTGAAAACAAGTAACCGATATTGATTGGACATCCGATATTTAGAATGCTTGTATGTCGTATAATTAATGTAAAAGGTATATGTGTTATATTTAACTGGCATATATTGCGTGTCTATAATTAAGCACAAGATGTTACTTTGCATTAAACATAGAGTTTGTGTAACTACACATTCAGCACTTTTTTAAATAATGTCACTTTGTTTTGTGACGTCACGCCTTGCGGTACTATACAAGCATAATATGCGAATACTTGCCAGGTTAAAATAATTTACATATACATACATAATGAATTACCTAACAAACGTTACGCAAAACAAACAAGTGGTTATTTTTAACCGACTTCTTATTAATTTTGGTACTACAAATAACGAAATAGATATAGCTTTCTCACCATAAACAAGTTATTTTAGTGATTTCGCATGGTATTATTTTTGTATTTAAAAAATAACACGCTTTCGACAATGAAAAAAAAAATAAAAACTTTTACCAATTACTATGATGATGAGTTAAAGGCATGTCATAATACAATCGATTATTATGTAAACAAATGTAAAACCCAAGTTGCACAATTTGTTCTTCTATACCAATTTATCAATATCTATAAAGCTCTTCATTATTTATTTCGTTATTTATAGTCTTCAAATAATACCATATACCTACTTATCATGCAGAATTTTGTATTCGCAAGTATCTCATTCAGATAAATGCCGAGATTCGAAAACTAATTCTGAACAATAAGCAGCAAGGAATCGACATTGCATATTTTAATCTCATAGATCCGGAAGGTTGGTGCTAATTCAGTATAACTCTCTATCTCTTCCTTGTATCTTTAATTACACTAAATTGAAAGGCAGAGACTAGTCATGTCATGAATGAAGGTAGACTTTATGATAGAATAGACCTGGCAAAAATAATATTGAAGGTTAGTGTTCAACTGAATCAGCACCAATAAGTATTGTCTAAACAGGATTATTCGCTAAATCTGTCTTTCGAAGGATACAATCAACCAATCCTGTTTGATTTTAGTACGTTTTTCACTGCGTTTTTATTGAGTGATACAAAAAAGTGGCATACAATTCAGTGGCTTTCAATCTGAAAGCGACCGAGTTAACGAATGCAGGTGCTGATGGATTAAGCAACAGAAAAACAAATCACAATTGAACTCATGCCGTCATACTTGAATTGACCGTCCATTCATTTACACATTACACTATACTGTCATTTACTTAGTGAAATGTACACCATTACCGTTTGGTTGTTGACACTGTATTTAGACCGAGAACCTGCGAGAGCAAGACCCACCTCATTTTAGGAAGGCTGACGACAGAAAGCTGCTATCATTGATAAGTAAGGTAGCCAATTATGGGGTTTGTAGTGGTTTTGGCAGGTAGCAGGTTTCAAGGCTCCAGTTCCTCAATTTCCCAAGTGTTAAACATAATCTTTTAATATTTACTACAGAATATCACGAGGAATCATGTCTCCAATCGCCAGACTGTTAGCTATGTGGCAACTTTTCAATAGAGCCCTTTAAAGTTATCTCAAAAAAACTTTAACAGTGTTTATTGAAGGGTTTTTTTATGCTGAGAATAATATTAAAACAATGTGTTTTTTAATTGCACATCGATTTTCTTTCTACAAACGCACGCTTCGAAAATTAAAAAAATGTATGGGAATCAGGTCACATGATCAAGTTATCGATCAGATCTGTCCTTCCGATACATTTTGTTAGTTTTCGAAGTGTTAGCGTTTGTGGAAAGATAATCGACGTGCCACATGGCTAAGGCCGAACTATTAAAACCTGCAATATCCCAAAGCCATCACAGTCCAATCTTTATAATTGTCTACCATATGTACCTATGGTAGGAGCACAGCCTGACAAACTTTCAGCATTCCTAAAATGAGCTCTCAGCCCAATAGTCGACGTAATCACGGTAAGTACTCTATATTTATGTTAAACCTTAACTCATAAAGTTTGTGGGCATTCCTCTGGAACGCGTTGAGAAAGTCCTCATGACTTCTATGTCTACAGCCAAGTTAGCACATTGTCTGGTTTGTTCGGCGTCGAGTTGATTAGAGACTGCACGTCATCTAATAGTATGTCATTTGTGAATTCGCCCAACTGAAATAGAAATAAAGAAATCACAATAGGCAGTTATTAATCTATACTAATATAACTTTAAATAGTTAAAAAACTAAAAAACGCGCTTTTAGCACACACTAAAAAATACAAATACTGGATTTAAGTCTTGACAGCAAACCCTTTCATTTGATATCCATATCATAGGGGTGGAGATTTTAAACAGCCAGTCCGCCATCTTGGGGAGGTCGCCATATTGGATTTGTTATGTTTCTTAGCTAGTCATGTATTGTCATCAGAACTCAGAGCGTGTGCAAAATTTCATCCTTTTCAAAGAACGGGAAGTGGGTCAAATTGAGATTCCAAGATTTTCTTACATCATACTTAGTTACAAGTGAAGCTAATTAAATTGTGTAATTACAGAGGTAAAGTTTCTGAGGTCTCTGGATCTTCTGAACTAATTTGGAAAACCAACTTAACCATCCAAACTAGGTTTTACTAACTGAAAGCTATGTAATTTGTGAGTGTGAACTGTGGATATTTAATTCCTGTATTTCTACAGGAATAGGAACTGCATGCTGTCTGCTAGTCAATTATTATAATATAGGGAAAAAAATGTTTGCCACCATAGATGCTATACGTAAAAGGGTGCAATTTAATGTATTTTCTTCAGGATGAATACAAGAAAGCATGTGCTTAGTCATCAGACACTTAGCGTCGTTGTAATTAACTGAACTACTAACTGACTACGTTTTTGAAGGGTGCCATGATGCTTTTCTGGCGAAAACACAATTTCTTATATTATCCTTAAAAAAAATACGCTCTCAAAAAACGACAGACAAATTTTGATGGTGAATTTGAGTGCAATACAAGTCCAAAGGTAATTAGTCTGAGACAAGAGAAGATGATATTGTAAAACAATACGAAATGGCACATTAACCCTATCTTTGTATTTTAAGATTATACCATATATATATTATTATACCATATATTTTGTATTATCTCAAAACACATATCACATCCTCATTTACTGTTCTAATTTTTAAATACAAATTTCTATACTATAACTTCTTTAATATAAATAAGGTAGAAATTGCTGACTTTAACTTTGACAACATTTTTATATTTTTTCTTTGGTTTACCTGCTTTTCGAAATACTGTTAATGTTAGGTATAGTTTAATTTTTTTACAAAGTTAAACTTGTCCATATAGTTCTTTTGTTAAGTTCCGTTAAAGATTCGACAATATTCTTAACAAGGAAAAAGATTCGTGAATCATTGATCAATGAGGACGCATTGAGTCATACGGATCAAATATACTTGTATTGGCATCAGTAAAAAATGGTCAAACTTCAAAATGATTAATAAATAAAAACCCCAATAAACAGTATAGGTGGAACATTAGTGTCTATTTGCTAATTTATGATAATATCTAAATTGGATATTTTTTTATAACAAGGTAATTATTACTAAGACAGTTATAATTTATAATATATAATATAAGATCTTATGAAGATATTTAATTATCATACTTGGCCTTTACTGGTCAGCTGCGGAGCGGGGAAAAAAAGGTTTACCATGCTTTCTAAGGCACGGAGTTTTACACCCCCTAAATATATTAATCTAAAGTGTTTTTCAAATAGCATGGGTACGGTGACAATCGCCTGTATGACGTTCATCGTACGTACTATTATCGTGAACCGCGGCAAACTTTAAAGAGTGAACGAACCCGCACCATCCTACATGAAACGAACTGTAGTGACTCTCGGGTGTGTCAGTAAATGAGGTTGCGATGAACATACACACTATATAGTACATTATTTACTTGCAATGAGGGTACCAAATCGTCGGTGTCTCCGAGCGTGATGTCCGCGGTGTCGAGGTTAGCACCTGCTTCGCTGGTGCAGTCCATCCGGTCGTCCATGCCGGCGAGGAAGTCCTCGGGGGTGTGCGGCATGGAGTAGGACTGCGTGACGGCCATGCCCAGGCCGCTGTCGGCGGACTCCTGCCGCTGGTGGTCCGTCAGTCCGGACAGGAAGGGGTCCAGCGGTAACTCCGTGGCCGCGCTGCTCGCCAGCGACGACACGATGGACGAAGACTGCCGCGCCATTAATGATTGCTGGAGAAATTTTCATGCATCTTGAGCTCATTTAATTATGATTACGTTTTCGACGTATTGCTTTTATTTTACGGTGAACGACCACGTTCACACTATAGGTAAGTAGGTGGCGGGCGAATTTCAGAGTCGTTTAATTGTTGAGCGCTGAGAACACATTGCCGCTTTGGGCCGCAGCGCTCCGCAATCTTCGACATATTCTATTACCTTCGCAGAAGACGCGGCAGGTCGAAGGATACATATAAAAAGTAAAATTAATAAATATGATCAAATTTTCACCAAACATATTCAACGAAATACTTAATAAATTTTGTTTACTATTTTTACTATTTTAATTTTAAGATTGCTATAATCTTAAATTATTAGGTTCTTATTTATGGACTCCAATATAGAAACGACAAATTGCGATTGATTTTTTTCGGGATTGCACAATTTGATATTCTTCGGCGTATTATTAAAGGCGTAAATCCATTAACTAGCAATTTAATTAGGCCAATGTTTCATTAAGCAATGGTGCTCTCATAATAAAGATAATTTAATTATTATTTTAAAGAAATATAACTGTTCAATATCTTTTATGCTAATTTCAAAAGATCAACTTATTCTTCTAAAAAAACCTTAAAGTAGGGCTTTGAAATAGTAATCTACGATGCGGACATTACGTACTGTGTACGCACGTCTTTATTGTCACGGTATTATAAGCAGCATCCAATAATAATTTGATTACGAAAAAATTGCTTAATTATACATCATTAATAATGTACTCAAGGGGTGTGTACACTTGCGGTCTCGTAAATAAGCGTTTTTGCACTTCGGATACGGAAGATTAACTATTGGTCTTGATTAAGAATTAAGTGTTATGGTGAAATCCGTTTGATCGTTTTCCGATATTCATAATGCTTGAATTGAAGGGGCGATAACGACTTTTCGTTATGGATTTATAATTGATCTTCATCGATGCTTTCCATCTATTGCTACTTATTCGATCAAGATTTACTCGAAATTATAGTTAGAATAATTTTTTAGTAAGAAATTTAATTTCCAACTTAGACAAACAAGGACAAAACGGCTGTCTACTGTTACTGGTTGGCGTTTAGATAATTCAATAAACAAAGTTGGCTTAGGTATTTTAACCAATTTAATAATACTTGAAAGTGTAAGTAGAGCGATCTTTTTTAAACAGGTATGTTCACTACGGAAAAGTATAGAATAACTAGCTAACGTCGCGCGGTTTCACCTGCGTGATTCCCGTTCCCGTAGGAATATGGGGATAATATATAGTGTTAGGTTTCCGTAGAATTATGTCTACTAAATAACTGTTATATGTACTTTCAATTCTAAAAGTGTTATTTTTGATTCTTATTTAATAAAAAGATGGTCAATTGATGTCGACCAATCAGTGAGCACGAACAATCGCAGACGTCGACCAATCACGGCCGACCAACTGTGGGTCGGTAGGGGGGTACGACGACTGCGGTCGAGTCGGGCATTCAGTCTTGAGATTTTGCAGTGATTACTAAAAAGTGTTACTAAGTTAAGATAAGTGAATAAATAGTAAATTTGTTATTGTGCACTACGACGTTTTACTTCCACACTGGCCTGAACCTTACAGATCAGAAGTGGGATAATCAAGAAAATTTACATTTTCTTGCTACGTCCACGCGCTCGGAAAAACGTAAGTACTTGCATTCTAACTTAAAACTCAAACTTAAAAATAAAAGCATTGTCTACCTAAGCAAAAGAATAAACTAAGTGTAACTCGAAGGTAATAAATCCAATACAATTCACTAACGCATGAAAAATGAGGTTTTCAAAAGAGGAAATTTATAGTCAATTCAATGTAAGATGTGGTCAACAATGAACGATTATTTAAACCAATTATACTTAAATATCGTCTAAATACGTACAATGTCGAGTTGTCTGTTCAGAAAGTGTAAAAACTATAGATATACATACGTATATAATAGAAATAAAGACAAGATTGTGCATGTGTTCACTCAGTGTTGTAGCCTATTATTCGGATCACCTTTTGCGGTGATTTTGTAGGGTCTATAGTATAAAATTATCATTGAATGAATCACAAAAATAAATTCAACTCGATTTGGTGTTAATGTGAGATTCTTTTTTTTATTATTTATATTTATATATTTTAATTCTTCTGGATACTTTAGTTTTTCTTATATACACTTTTTTTTTATTTTTTATTTATTGGATATTTTTTTTGTTTACATTTTTAACATCTAAGGAAGATTACCACGTGTTAAAATAAAAAAAAAATTATTACTAACCGTATTTATTCAAACTTATAGATAATCGAAAATAGGTATCAGAACTTTTAAAATAGTACGAATTTTTTTTATTTTTATATTTTTATATATATAAAATTCTAAGCTGGGTTCTTGAAAGTTTCAGATAATGGAAAATGATACCGAGTATACCCAAGGTAAAGGGTCTAAAAAAAAAAAAAAAACTCCAGGTGGGGAGTTAAGGCAAAGGACAGAATCCCTAGGTGGAGGGATGATGTCAAGGAAGGATACCCTAGGTGATGGGTCATATATGCAAGGGGTGAGGCCCCAGGTGGGGGGTCTCATCTAAAGAGGGGTGAGGCTCCAGGTGGGGGTCTCATCTAAGGAGGGGTGAGGCTCCAGGTGGGGAGTCTCATCTAAGGAGGGGTGAGACCTCAGGTGGGAGGTCTCATCTAAGGAGGGGTGAGGCTCCAGGTGGGGAGTCTCATCTAAGGAGGGGTGAGGCCCCAGGTGGGGGGTCTCATCTAAGGAGGTTGTGAGGCTCCAGGTGGGGAGTCTCACCTAAGGAGGGGTGAGGCCCCAGGTGGGGGGTCTCATCTAAGGAACTCAATCCCAGGTGGGGGGTTGAGGTTACAGTTTAGAAAAGAACCGGAACATGTAAATGGAGGAGGAAATATGTCTGATACGGATGGTTGTACAGGAGAGTCAAGGAAAGAATCTAGTAGAAGGAACAGAAAATCACGGTCAAAGCGATGTCACGCTGAAACTGAAAACAATGAAACAAGCGATTCTTCGAGTTCAGTCGGCAAGTCGCCGCCTCCAAAAAGGTCGAAAACGTTAAGACGTAAAGATGAATATATGATGGATAAATTTTTAGCTATTTTAGAAAAAGTTAAGAGTTCGGATAAACCTAAAATAACGTTTAATACGAATGTGGTACCGGAGTTCGACCCTTGGTCTAACGACCAATCTATTTTAACTTGGATCAATAAAGTGGAGGAGTGTGCCGAAATATATGGTTGGGAAGAAAGGGAAATCATACACTACTCATTGCCTAAATTAACCGGCGTAGCCAGAACATGGTATCAGGGTTTAACTTCGATACTACATACGTGGCTGAAATGGAAAAAGAAATTAATAGAATATTTCCCATGTAAAGAGGATTATGCCGAACTCTTAACCGAAATGTTGTCTAAAAGGGTAAAATATGGTGAGTCATTAGAACATTATTACTACGCAAAGGTCAAATAGGTGCAAAATATCCGGAAAACAGGCAACATGTCTGTTACATGGTGTAGAGGATCGAGCTATAAAAGTAGGCGCACAAGCAGCTCAATGTCGGGAACCAGAACAGGTGCTTAAATATTTTAAAACTGTTAATTTAGGTATATGCAGGGATCTTGACAATATGCGGCAAGGTAGATACGCAGTCAACACAAATAAAGCAGATTCTTCTAAATCAGGTAATTATTTTAATCAGTTAATTCGGTGTTTTAACTGTAACGACTGTTTTAACTGTGATAAAGCTTCATCATCGGGTAAATGCCATAATTGCGACGAGGTAGGTCACCGCAGCTTTAAGTGCGAAAAACCTCCCTCCAGGTGCACGGCGTGCAATCGATTCGGTCACCTTACTCTACTCTACAATTGAGACTAAGACTACGGCTACTTCGGGTAACGATCTTAATCACAAGCAGATCTCAGAAGTAATGACTGAAGATGTTGGAATTAATAAATACGTCATGGACATCACTGTCAACGGATCTACGGCCATTCCTTCACTGAAAGACCAGACATCTTGATAATTAAAACCCCAGAGGAAATTAAATTTCAAAGGATCGTCCCAAATATGCGCGCAGTGCAAATTTCCACTGGTTGTCCTATGCTAGATTGTGTAGTATATTTAAAAGAGGACCATAAATAAAATACTATTGGAAGCTAAAATTAAGTATGCCATCGTTTACATGGACGATATATTATTGATCCCATCAAAGAACTTCGAGGAAGGTTTACAGAGACTGGAAGAAGTATTACAGCTACTAAAGCAAGAAAAATGTAGCATGGTCGTGGAACAATGATGCTCAACAAGCATTCGAAAAAGTCAAAGAGTTGCTAACAGTTCGACCTGTATTCTTGCGCTGTGTGACCCCAAGGCAGATGTAGAACTACACACAGATGCATGTAAGGTAGGTCTAGCAAGTATATTGCTTCAACGGAACTCCAATAGTGTATTGCAACCTGTGTCGTACTTTAGCCGAAAGACGACAAGCGACGAACGTAAGCTACACTCTTATGAGTTGGAGACGTTAGCGGTTATCGCCTCGTTAAACAGGTTCAGGGTATATCTTATAGGAATACCTTTTAAAATTTACACGGACTGTAACGCGCTTAGAACAACGTTAACCAAAAGGGACTTGATACCCCGGATATCTCGCTGGTGGATCCAGCTACAGGAGTACGACTGCACTATAGAATATCGTCCCGGAACTCGCATGATGCACGCAGACGCCCTTAGCAGAAACCCGATAAATAACACAGTGAGTGAAGAGCATGTTCTAGATGTCTTAGCAATCGAAAAATCGAACTATGATTGGATATCAACGGTGCCGTCTGCTGATGATCCATTTATTGAAAAAGCCACGGATGTATACAAAAATTATAAACTCAAACGACGGAGTTTATATAGAGTCGTATAGTAGGAGAAGAGATAAAATGGTAACCTCGAGGCGTGAGATGGCAGGTTTTGAAGATGAATCATGATGACCTAGGTCATTGGGGGTTCAAGAAAACTTTGCACCGCATTAAAGAACATTTTTGGTTCCCAAAAATGCGCAGGTTCGTAAAAAAATATGTCGCCTCCTGTTTAGAGTACGCCCATCATAAAGCTCCTGGTGGTAAACACGAAGGGATGTATATATAAAAAGTAACCAAACCTTTTCATACTGTGCATGCAGATCATTTGGGACCCTTCATCAGAAGTAAGAAAGGGAACTGCTACTTGCTAGTAATTATCGATGGCTTCACAAAATACGTTAGCATTAATGCAGTCAAAAATACTAAATCTATCACTTCAATACGGGTGATGAAGCAATATGTAAGTTAATTTGGAGTTCAGTCACGTTTAATTACAGATAGGGGAACGGGCTTTACCAGCAAAACATTCCAAGACTTCGTTAAATCATACGGCATTAATCATATTAAAAATGCTGTTGCGACTCCTAGAGCAAACGGTCAAGTCGAAAGGTTTAACAGGACAATTTTAGACGCGCTAGCTACATGCAGTCATGGCGAATACGAGAAGTTCTGGGATGATGATGTTGAAGATATACAGGTACAACTAAAAACAAAACTATACAAAAGAACCCCTCTGAATTATTATCTGGCTTTAATGTAACCAGCAAGACAGAAGGTAAGTTACGTAATATAATTAGCGATACAATCAATAGGATTCCGGTAGAAGAATTAGATGTGATTAGGAAAGAGACAGGAGAGAAAATAAGAGCAACAGGTAAGAGACGCAGTTAACTACTATAAACATAGAAAGGCGGCAACACAATATGAAGAAGGTGATTTAGTTCGAGTGGCAAGGCAAGTACCTCACAAAAACTTGTATCAAAATATCAAGGTCCCTATCGCGTGGTAGAAATAACGACAGATTTCTGATTGAAGACACACCTTTGACACAAAAACATGGCCGGAAATACGAATCCGTGGTGTCTGTTGATAAAATCCAGCCATGGATGAATTACAGTAGAAATTATGAATCTGAATCTGAATCTAATACTGAAAAAGAAGATTAATGTAAATGTCTGGTTGTGTCTTCGAACAGAAATTACTTAATATTATAAACCATTATACATTATGTTAAACTTAACAAGTGTAATTATAAGTATTTATTTTTCTCGTTAATTTTATTTGCTTATTCATTTTTGATACTTATAAAAGATTGATTAAGAAATGTATTTATTCACTTAATTAATATTTTTTAGTAGCTATATTATTCATTAATTAGGACTTATAAGATGATAAATGTAATTTCAAAACTTTATTCTACGGATGCATTAATTTTATTCACTAAGTTTCATTCCTTTATTGTTAAAAATCACCTATGAATGAAATAAAAAAAAAAAATGTTATATCTACACTTTATTTTTTAACTTAAGTGTAACTTACAAATAAGTTTAGTGATTATATTGAAATTAATGTTTTAAAAACAAGCGAAGGGACTCGCTTAGGGTAGGATGGCCGAGCTGTTAGGTTTCCGTAGAATTATGTCTACTAAATAACTGTTATATGTACTTTCAATTCTAAAAGTGTTATTTTTGATTCTTATTTAATAAAAAGATGGTCAATTGATGTCGACCAATCAGTGAGCACGAACAATCGCAGACGTCGACCAATCACGGCCGACCAACTGTGGGTCGGTAGGGGGGTACGACGACTGCGGTCGAGTCGGGCATTCAGTCTTGAGATTTTGCAGTGATTACTAAAAAGTGTTACTAAGTTAAGATAAGTGAATAAATAGTAAATTTGTTATTGTGCACTACGACGTTTTACTTCCACACTGGCCTGAACCTTACAATAGCCTATAGCCTTCCTCAATAAATGGGCTATCTAACACTGAAAGAATTTTTCAAATAGGACCGAGATTAGCGCGTTCAATCAAACAAAGAAACAAACTCTTTAGCAACACCTCTATTATAATCAGTATTAATTTAATTAACACTTCGCAAAGCATGTAAGGAACATCCTACGAAGTGTTTACCAATCGAAAACGAAGGTGTAATGACAGGAAAATAAGGCTTTCTTGTGCCTTTAATTACACCGACAACCATGCCTCACACCTAAACAAGCCGCTTGGCGGTATAATCTCGATCTACAACTATTATAGACTGATTCACTCAGGTCACGGTTACACCCTCCCGAATATCCCTCTAAGCCGAGGTCCGAGTCTCATAGGAGACGGCCTTAGAGAGCGTCCTCTATCTTTATTTCAGCCTTCGGGTCTCATCAGGCGATGCTTCTGCGCTCGCCCAAAAACGAAACTCAACACGAAAAAAAAAACTATTACACATTTTTTTTTTATTTTTTTCTTTAATTGCTGAAAGTTTCCTCACCTGGAGCCGTATCTCCTGCTGGCGTTGCTTAAGCCGCTCTCTCTCAAGCTGTAGTGACTGAAGGCGTAACTTTTGTTGGCAAGCCTGTATGGAAGCGTTCGCCCAACCGCCGCCGGCCGCGCCACCTGACGTCGGTGTTCGCTGCAAGTGTTGTGCTGAAACCCAAGAAAAGAAAAACTGTAAGCGAATGACCATATACATGGTGCTGGGGAGTATTTCCCTTAACTCTAGGGTTATATTCTTTACCGAAAATTAATTAAGCAAGGAACATGTGTTGTAAAAATTTGTAAATTATATTTATTTTGTAAATGGATCTTAAAATGTGTCCCTTTTACGCATCCTTATTATGACGTAGGCAAGTTTAAGTATTTTAAAATGCAAGGATAGATAAAGGCGTGTGTTACATGAATAGCCAGAAAGAAGTATTTGAATTACTTTGTATGAAAACTTTTTATTTAAAAAAATATTAATTATGCAGTTCGGCTCCTATAAGTGGACTCGTCAACACCTTGAAGTTATGGGAAATATGAATATGGTTTAGAGTTATGAACGTAATTCAAGGACTAAGGCTGCATACAAATCTCTAAATTGAAGTCCCCTTTAAATGAAGAACTATGTTTAAATGAGTATTAGATTCAGTTTTGTTTTCGATTTATGTTCAACCGAATTGGCACTGTACCTGACTGCCTAGAATAATGGTAGAATGTAACTTACGTATTCTAGGATCGAACCAAGACGTCGTTCTGGCGGCATGGTTGATAAAATAAATCTCTCCTTCCGGTGTGGTGGCTTGCTCCCAGCCCTCTGGCAGCGGGCCGAGGGGGTCGGTCGCCGTGTTAGTGCTTGTACTCTTCGCTGCTGAAATTAATTAAACGCGTTTGTATATTGACACTAATTTAAATGATAGTTCTATTGGCAAACGATGTACTCGTATAATTCTCTCAACAGCGACTAGTTGCAAGCCAGCGGAAAAAACAATGTCGTGGTACGTACATGTGTCTTGTTCTGTGTTTAGGTAGACGCGTGAGTGAATTGGACTTATTCCATTACAATCCCAGTAACTTGGATATTAAACGCAAGCTTTTGGGAAAGGCTTATTATGGTGTTAATGATTATATTAATGATAAAAAAGCTTGGCGTTAAACTGTAATATACGACTGTGTGCTTAGTTTTAAATAAGTTTGTAAAATGGTGGTAAACAAAAAAAACCTTGGCTGAGTTTGTTGTGGGCTCTTCTCGGACCAAGGCGCGTTTGGAAC
Source organism: Bicyclus anynana (assembly GCF_947172395.1). Taxonomy (NCBI): domain Eukaryota; kingdom Metazoa; phylum Arthropoda; class Insecta; order Lepidoptera; family Nymphalidae; genus Bicyclus; species Bicyclus anynana. Next base: position 12,608,752 of record NC_069083.1, read on the forward strand.
CCTCGTAACTTTAGTTTTAAGTTTTCGACTATTATTACCACTATTAAATTAGGACATAATCTTTACCTTTCAAAAGTGCTTGTAAACTAAGCTAATTGAAATAAATGATTTTTGGCTTTTTTGACTTTTGACTTGGTCCCAATATTACTCGTAGTATTTTTTTCAACAATAACAAGTTTCAATGTTTTGTTTTTATGCTATGCCTACAGTATTAATTGATTGTGAAACACGGCTAAAACTCACGTGATAACGTTGGAGTATGCCAGACTAGTTTCAAACCCATACGGGGTTCTTAGTCATGAGTTGGTTCTTGCAACGCGGCACGATCCAAACTGTGATCAGTTTTTAGTTTGGAACTAGTGAGTTTTAGCCGCATTTCATAATAAATTAATATGAATAACACTAACGATAGTTTAAATTCTAAACTATGCCTACAGTATCAGAAGTGGGATTACATTGGAATATCCTTTCAATCGAATGCAATTTTTAATAAAAATTACACGCTGTGCACTGAACTTTATCCTTATTTATACTATAAATGCAAAAGTGAGTTGGTTTGTTTGTTACGCTTTAACTTCTCAACCATTCTACCTGAAATTCTGCACACACGTTGTCTGAAAAGAACGTACTTAATGTTTAAACCCCATAATCCGCTAATATGAAACGAAATATTCTCTGGGGATTATAGGAAACTACATGCCATGTTAGGCGTACAGCACTCGGAACAATTTAGAGGTAACTAACCTAGCCTTAATGTATGTATGAGGCGTAAATTGTAGATTACCAGATTACCCATATTACCTATAAGGTAGCACTATGAGTATACCTATAAGCCTCACTCTGAGATGCTTTAGTAATATGTCTTTCAAAATAAATAATAATAGTCTTATACGAAATTAATTTTTTTCTTTTCGTCGTGGCATCTTGCAAAAGCGTGATGAGCCTTTTTTACGATTTTCTTTCAAAAGAGGTGTTTTTTTATTATTTTTACGCGTTTTTATTAGATAGCTACTTTTTTAATAGGTATATAAGTTAGTACTAATTACAAATCTAATAAGATTTAGCTCTGCGTATACTGGAAGCTCAGCAGAAACAGTTTCTATTTATAAAATTGTTTGAAAATACGTATAGTTTTTAGCAGTAAAATGTTATTTTGTTCTCGCAAATATTGGCACAAGCAATTGCATGAGTAGGTAAATTAAACGTAATAATAATCGTATTCTTAGAATAAAAATATAAATCACTTCCGGTTATTTGATTCTATTTGAAAATTATCGTAACTCTCAATAAGCAAAAATACAATTCGTGGAAAAACACAAATATTTTAGTCCTAGTCGTAGAATATGATTAATTATCGGAAATATTAGTACTCTAGTTACTTTAAAGACTCTTGATACTTTAAAGAATCTAAATAGGTCCTTAAAAGGTCTTGTTCCGAAAAAGATTTGCACTGAGTACTGGTTAACGAGTCCCTAACGTGTGCTATGATCATGAAGTTGGAAGTTCTGGGAAGAGTTATTAAAATGAGATTATTTTCCCTCATTAAAATTCTCAGTAGGTACTCGTTGCATCCTAGAATTGAAAAATCGTTGATGTACCACCCCGATGGTTTAATTAACTTCATAATCATCACTGTTGAGCATGAGTCTACTCTCAGAATGAGAGGGCTTAGGCCTTGGTCCACCACGCTGGCCAAATGCAGATTGGCAGATTTCACACACGTAAAAAATTAAAAAAAATCTCAGGTATGTATGAGTTCACCGTTTGAGTGGGATTTCTTAAAATGCACGCAACTGAAAAATTAGATGTGCACTCCCCGTACCGGTTTCGAATCTACGCCCTCCGATTCGAAGACAGAGGTCATATCCACCAGACTATCGCGTCTTTTTGCTCTGAGGAAATTGAATCGTCAGTCCTGTCATTACCTTCAATGCATTTGTTTGCTTACAAAGTTAAACATTATCACCATAATCATAACGATGGATGATGATGAGGTAAGTACTAAGTAACTAAGTCTTAGCTAAATTTTCTCCGATAGCTACCTGCTAACGCAATTGTATCCCGCGCACACGAATGTTGGTAGAATCATTTCCTCGCGGTGTTTTGTGCACTTATAAACACTGCGAGTGAGTCGCGTATTGTACGTACGAGGAATAAAATGAATCAGCGGCCAACGGATGCAACGCCAACACAGCGCCTCACGTCTCTCGTCTCACGCCTCACGCCTCACGTTTCACACCTCACACTCAGCCGCTCACGCGCATCCCGCGGCAGGTAGGTGGGTGACACGTAACAAATCAAACGGCCATTCATATGTTGTTATATAATAACAATTATTATGCTATATAGTATAGACACATGACGCTTCTTATTCATAGAACAATCACCTGTTCTTAAATATCACACAAACGGACGCAAACTTCGCGCTTTACGAGAAGAGATGTAATTAACGCATTTATTTATAGCTAATTTCGATAGTCACATTTCTGTGTTCCGGTCTGAGGGATATCATTAGCATTATCAGATGATGGACCATTGGCGTATCTAGGATAATTTTCTAGGGAGGGCCTGGTCCCCGACATAAAGTCTATTATCAGTCATCATCATCATCATTAACAGCCGATGGAAGTCCACTGCTGGACATAGGCCTCTTGCATGGATCAAAACAGTCTCGAGCCGCGAGCATCCAGCGGCTCCCCGCAACCCGCTTGATATCCTCAGTCCACCTAGTGGGAGGTCGACGAACACTGCGCTTTCCGGTGCGGGGTCGCCATTCCAGCATCTTGGGACTATTATCAGAATCCTAATAGAATTCCATATCGGTAGCCCTGAATCCTAGGGTGGGCACAGGTCCATTCTAGAATGGGCACGGCTTACCCGGTTCCAACCTACACTTCCTATATACGATATGCTCAGGACTTCTAAATGCCACGGATCTACACCGCATGCATCCAGCGGCTCCCCTCCTTCTATTATTCTATTCTCCGGTAATTGTGGGCGAATAAGTAAAAAGTAGAATGAATAATTTAGTGAAATATAATTGATATTGTAAAGAATACTGATTTTAAGCGAGCTTACTGTTGAGTTTCTTGCTGGCTCTAGCAGAACCTGCCTTCCGAACTCATGGAATGAATGTTTGCTAATAGTCAAAATTGACGTTTCAAAAGTGCTTGTTAAAGCCTACATGATGTAAATGAATTTCATTATTTTGTTGTTTATCCTCTTAATTAAGTGAAATTATAAAACGTGAATAACGTTTAAGTATATTTTCTTCAAGTCACGTAATGCAAAAGCCATATAATTAAACAATACGTAAGAGTACATGCAATAACCACGCGATATCTCCGCCTGTTGAGATTTCAATACATTTTATCAAATGATGAATAATGAATATTATTATTATTTAGGATGGAGAAAAATCTAATAGTTATAACTAGAGACGTGATAGCCCGGTGGATTTGACCTCTGCCTTCGATTCGCAGGGCGTAGGTTCGAACCCGGTCATGGGCATGCACCTCATTTTAAGAAATTAAAAATTTTAATAAAAAAAAATCAACCGACTTCCAACTCAAAAATAACGTCTTACCTGTGTGCTACCTTCTGATCAGGTTGAAGGCGGTATATTTTGTCTGTTCATTTGTAAGCTTCCTAGATGCAATGGAGTACACAGGAGAAGTGTCAACGTGCGATTTATATGCGCATATACATTTAATTTATATACTTAAACAAAATGGCTGCTAAAAACATTAACTCCTAATTGGGAGACACTGAAGCAACCAAACAAATAAACAAGTGCCTACTCCAAGGAAGATGATAACTACGATTATGTCGCATAAAAAACATGCTCATAACATAGAGATGCAATGTATCATAAGAAAAGTATTTTGTGTTTGAAAGGTAATATATTATCGCGACATCAGATAATAAGGAATGCGCTGTAAAAACATTAATTGTACACTCAGGTGATCTAAATATTCTACATAGTAGGATTGTTTGCGCCTGAAACACAATACAGATAAGACGTCTTGAGATCTTTAGGTACTTACTAGTTAGATATGTATGTAGGTACCTTTAATATGAGATCGCAATGCTCTCAGTTTTACGCCAGACACACACGGTCAAGTTACCGTTAAATCTGCAGGACGAGGAGTGTGGGTAAAAAATACCAAAATCATACCCATAACCATATTTCGATATTTTTTAAACAGCCTACGTTTTTATGCGCGCTACCGACTTGCCGTTTGATCAAGAGTGGCTGGCGTTAGGTACTTGTAATTAGAGAGAGGTACCGTTTATAAAAATTTAATTAGTTAAACAACGCGTTAATTCCCGTCATAAAATCAGTTTTAGAATTCGGGTTATTAACTTATTTTTATTTTAGTTCCATGATAATTTTAAACGTCGCCCCGAAGCCAATTAGATCACGTGAAAACAGAATCGGGTAATGTGTTCTTCTAAAGCGTAATAAACAGCGTTACGCCATAACCATATTTCGATATTTTTAAACAGCCTACATTATTACGCCCGCTACCAACTTGACGTTTTTGATAGTGAATTGCTGGCGTTAGGTACTTGTAATTAGATAGGTACCGTTAATACGAGTTTGTACCTCTCTGTAATGTCCTCTTAGATACTCTTAGTGCACGAAAGTTAACTTATCACCATTAATTTACCATTAGCAAGTTATCTCACTGTCCGTCCGTCAAGCCACACCTCGTCGGGTGCTACATCAACTCAATCCTGGAGCCTTTCGAAGCAGGTCAGGATAACGTGCTATAATGTTCCTACACACGCATCAAACAAAGCCGCAAACTATCAAAACACGTTTGATTTGACAAAGAGTTCGAAAGTTTGCTAAGCGCTTTAGTCCCTGTGGTTTAGGTGATATACCGGTAGATGTTAACAATATGTTTTGTATGCGTCTGTTATAAGACAACAAGCTTGTAAGCTAACACTTTACATTCTGTAATGTCAGCCACTGACGATCAAATAAACTCATATGCCTGCGGCGCTAACGGCTTGACATCCGATAATACTGATCGTGTGTTGGTCACAATCGGCATGATGTCATGCACATCGCGACCAACACACAGAGCTTACTTGATCGTCAGAGGCTAGCATTATGTATCTATCTGTCCAAGGTGCACTTCCAAAGAACGTGATAACGGCACGTAATGAACTATCACCAGACCACGCACAAATCAGTACTATCCACGCGTGACTCCACAAGTTTTATTCATATATTTGGCCTTGTTTGTTTGTTTTTAACCAACAAAGCCGATAAGGGTAATGTGTTTTACATTTGAGTAGCCTGTTATGCCGGCAACATCAAGTGACCAAGTTCTAAATTTGGACCTATTTCGTACGGTTCGACAGTTCTTTTATGATAGTGTATGAATCGAATTATTAAAATTTTAGTTTATCTTTGGATGTACTAGCAGTGGCGTGCACTTTTAGATGCAAACATGAACTCCCTACCCTGCGAACTTAAATTAGAGAATGCATTTAACTCTTTTGTGCAATCTTTACATATAGTGCCAACTGCCTACCCTAGTTAAAAGTCTTGTTTACGCTGTGTACTACGTATATTTTTAGTTTATATTTTATTTTAGTTGTTTATAACTTTTGCAATTTTTGCGAGCGGCCCTTAATTTTTCGAATCGAATGAAAAAGTAATGACCTAATAGGCGTTTGTTAACTAGTATATATGTTACACACACAGGCGTCAATTTACGAATACATCCAAAAAGGCATCTTCCGGTAATACGAGTAGAAGAACTATAACTAAAACAATGAACCGATTCCTAATGTTTTGTAACCGTGTATCCATTACTAAGCCAAATGGCGCTGGCTAGGAAGAAAAGCGGTCCCTTGTAGAACGCATTACGAGAAATGTGTCGCAACACAGCGCGGAGCGGCGCCACTCCGCGGCCGGCGCCGACGCTGCGATGTATTTTCCGAACACCTTTCAACGCTCGACGCGCATCGACCGACGGAAACAACGCGTTAATTCCCGTCATAAAATCAGTTTTAGAATTCGGGTTATTTACTTATTTTTATTTTAGTTCCATGATAATTTTAAACGTCGCCCCGAAGCCAATTAGATCACGTGAAAACAGAATCGGGTAATGTGTTCTTCTAAAGCGTAATAAACAGTGTTACGCCTTTTACGAGTACGCTTAATATAACGTAAATGAGACGAACATTAGCGAAAATGCACTAAACGTTATGCCGTGTCGAGTGAAGCAAGCAACTGCTGAATTTATTGACAGCTTTTCTGTATAGAATCTGCTTTCCGAACCGGAAGAAGACTGAAAGACTTTATTTTAAAGTGCTTTTTTGCTGTACATAAGTGCATGTTGCCAGTGGTGCGCACTTCATACATGCGTTAAAGTACTGCATACCCTGTTTTCTTATTGCTTATTAAATAAAGATTTTTCCAGTTTGCTTAATTTTATTATTAGTGCATACCCTGATCTACAACCTTATGTACGCCACTCCATATTGCAGATAAAAAAAATGCATATGAGTTTAGACGCCTTGTACGAATATACCAGCAAGCTATTTACTGTTTTTGACGTATGCTAGTTGACATTTACGAAATTGAGATTCTATGTAACAAATGTCATCCGGTGCTTACTGGTGGATATCATACAGTATGTAGATGACATTTTGTCAATTGATTTGATGTTTATTTCAATAGGTTGATAATAACGATCAAAATAGTGAATAGGCCAGCAGAACTAAGGTGATGCAATCGTCATTATACTCGTATATGTATAGTCTTTTATGAAATGAAATCAAGAAAAGTGCAAGTGTTAATTAATAACACACTTATATTTTATCAACTTACGTAGCAGACGTACGCTGAATATGGGAAGTAAGACCGAGATGTCCTGTCTATTGATCTTCGGTCTATTGTCATGCCAACTCGTAGCAAAGAGTTTTAAATTTTGCTTATTATATATTTTTTAAATTTTTATATAATATAAGCTGTAGATACCTGGGGTGGGAGTTGGTATCTGTGGCGTGGAGGGAACAGTCTGTGTGAGTAACGCTTCAGCGCTTTGATGCTGCACTCCTCCCGCCATAGCCTGGGCCGCGAGTGTCTTGCGAGGATCCTCCCATGTCGTCGTCTTTGTTATGTGACTGAAATGAAAAAAAAAATCTTATTAACTTCTAGTAAGTATAGTAAGAAGATTTTTGACAGACTTCCGGGAAAGTAATGCCGCCATGTTTATTACTACCGTGTTCTGCTGCTCTGGGCACGTTTTTCTACAATCGCTAACGCTTCGAAAATTAAAAATGTCACACAACAAAGGGGCATGCACATTCGATTCGATTTCACGAGACCTTTCGGTAACAAAAGATATTCTTATAAATTTATTAGTTATAAAGCATTAGCGATATCCAATATAGCAAGAGGCCCTAGAAAGTAATTCACCAGCTTTGAGGTATGTTCGTTGACATATACGAAATTCAGATTCTAAGTAACAAATGTCATCTCCTACTGACAATCTCGTGGATATCATACATAGGGTAGATGACATATCTCAGTAGTGTTTACTTTAATAGGTTGTTGTGTTGTTGTTGTTGTTTTACCAGAATATGCTCGTCGTCCGCTCATCCGATTAATTGTCGGAATTATAAGAATATACAATTTATCGGAAACCGTATGAATAAAATAAATTAATTCGTACGGTTTTGTATGAGTAGTCGCTACCTTTACTTCTACGAGTACCCATGCACCTAAAGAAAGCAAGAATTGGTTTGTAAAGTGCACCAGCACCAGCCACTCACAATAAAAAATATCGATATATGTTTACGACTTCGATTTTTTTTTTTCATTTTCAAGTCGACTTACGGTATACTTGATCGTGTGTGGCTGGCGTAAGACTTCAGCCTAGTACCTATATTAATTAGCACTTGTTACCTGCTCTAAAATGAATAAAGTTACACGTGATAGACTCGTGAAAAAATATATTTTAATTATACTTGCTAGTTAGGTACTATACTCGTTCATGGTAAGTAAGTATATTATTTTTAATTTCGTAAAATTACCTTAAATTAATGATTCTGATTTTTGTTAAGTATTCAAAAAAGGATTACATTTAAGCATCGTTATTATTATCTTGATTTAATTTCGCTCGCTCGCTTTATTTCGTTTATAATAAGAAACGTAAGTTTCATATATTATTTAAGTATGCAAATGTAAATTCAACGTAATGTATAATGTCAACGTTCATTACGTTGGTTTACAAAAAATCGGGCAAGTGAGAGTCGCCGGACTAGATTAATTAGGTTCCGAACATATTTCTAAGTATCCCCATAAAATAACCCTTCTTGCAGTCGGGTAAAAAGTAAATAGGTAATAAAACTGAAATTTGCTTAAGCTATGATCATAATATGACCCAATTAAAAAAATCTGGCGAAAAAGATAAACTATTACTTATTATTATGATAGCTTACTTAATAGTTAATATCTTGAACAGTAGTCTTGAGCTTCGAAATAAATAAGTTTTTGTGAATGTTTTTGAAATTTCCTAATAAACGGTTTTCCCATATTTTAACTTTGTGCGTTCATTAGGTACAAAAAAATATTTTTCAAGATTTCATTTTCTTCTAGTAGTAATAGTCTTTGTGCTAAACCGCGGACAAACCGACGGACATGGCGTAACTTTAACGGTTCCTTGTGAACTACGGAAGTCTAAAACCCTGACAGACATGCAGAGAGATAAACAAAACTAAGTGATCATAATAATATAAAACTTTGTTTTTTTTCCATTGAGGTACGGATCTCTATAATCATCATACACAATCAACAAGTGATTAGTATCGTACATACTTACTTGTACAGGTAAGTAATGAGTATACGTATGCTACCCATATATTTTATGGCTATAACACAATATTACGGGTACAGTGGAAATATAAAATTACCAAATTAAAAGTAAAATGTAGACTCCGCGCCACGCAAGAAGTCCCGCAACTGAAACCTAAACTTAAATTGACAGCGCCTTACACAACTGACAATTAGACCGCCATTACCAAATGACCATGAGCGCCATTAAGACATTAGCGCCGCGTCTACGGGACTTGTTTCGTGGCGCGAAGTATAGTATAGTGGCAATACGAATGACCAATATTCACCCGAGGCCGCTGATGCCGGCACGGCGTATAGCCAAAAATGATTAATTTTGAAGCTTTCACCAAATAAACAAGCGAGTTTTATAAAATAACCGCTTTAAGAATTCGAACATGTCAAACCACATTACATAGCGGCCATATTCGGTAATTTAGCATACTTTAAATAGGCAGGCAGTTAATTATTTAGCGATACAGCCCATAAAGTATATTAATTAGTACCTATGTTTTATTTAAATAATTAAGATTCATGTAAATATCTACATACCTATCTTAATGCTCAACGAGCGGCAATCTTAATTAAATTGCAATCTCATGATGTCATTTTAGACGAAATACATAAGTACCTACTTATCTATTTAATGGAGACAATAAGAATAAATCTATTATGTATCAAAATATTGTTGTACTCTTAAAATGCCGATTGGTCGCGATTGGCATGATGTCCTGCACATCGCTAGCAACACAGGGTCAGTTTTATCGGATGTCAAGCCGGTAGTGCTGAAGACATGTGAGTTTATTGGATGGTGAGTGGCTAGCATAAGGCACATAATCTGCTTCGCTGGTCGTTAGGTAAAAGTACAAATAGTTTTCCTTCCCCCTTTCCGTTTTTGTTTTCGAAGAATAAACGAATTTTCACAGTACAAGTTTACTCGTAACTCGTACTCTATTCTCCTTCCTTCACCCTCTTTCACTTATAAATAGGAAAACTTTAATGATATGGTTTAATTGCGGGTAATTGCTTTCAAAAGCATATAAACTACATAAAATAGTGGTGGTTCGATCCCAGCCCTGTTGGTCTATTGTCGTACCCACTCCTAATACAGTATTTCCAGACTAGTTGGAGTTGAATGGCAATATGGGTCATATTCAAAAAGATATAGCCAATATCCTTTAAAAAAATATCAAAAAAAAATACGCCGAAACGTGTGGTATCTGGTCAGGTAAGTAATAAAATGTATACCTAATTTGAACTTAAGCGAGAATAAGACAAAATTCGTGTAAGTATGACTGTATGTCTTTAGTAGTTCAAATAATTACATTTTAGTACATAGTTAACAAGTACCAATCAGTTTAAATTTTAAGACAAAAATATTTGCGACTGATTTTTGAAATCTACTTGGCCTAAATTTTTGTAGCAATGCGGTTTATAACTTCCGACCTTATTGCAAATTTTTGAGCTATGTCCTTCTGATTTGTTCTCATTATGACTGGTTGTTTATTACAATCCAATCATGATAATTAAAATTGAGAAATACCTTGTACCTATTTAATTATGAATTTTCGAAATAACTTTATAATATATGCAATCGGTAACACTTTTATTAATATTTTGATTGTAATTTATACATTTAATCACATTTGGTATTATTATTATATTTTCCCTACTAACTTAACTCTTACAATAAATCCTTCTTTGATAGGTCCAACGACAAGGTTTGTCAGTATTAGGTGGTATTAGCGACTCCACCATCGGTTTGGTAAACTACTTTTGAGAAGTAATAAAGCACTTCTCAAAGGGGCGGTGGGCAATATGAGGTTAAAATGTTGTAAAGGATTTATATATAAGAGTGTGTGTATATCGTACTAATATTATAAACGCGAAAGTTTGTATGGGTGTTTGGATGTTTGTTACACTTTAACGCCGCAACTACTGAACCGATTTGGCTGAAATTATGGAATGGAAATTGATGTTACTCAGGATTAACATCAACATCCCAGAAAAATCAATGGTTCCCGGGGGATTTACGAAAAATTAAATTCCATTTGGACAAAGTCCCGGGCGTTCGCTATAGTAAAAGTTGGTTATTTAAAACATATTAATTGACTATTTTAATTTCACTATAGTATATTCGAGGTGATAGCCCAGTGGATATGACCTCTGCCTCCGATTCCGGAGGGTGAAAATTAAATATCACGTGTCTCTAACGGTGAAGTAAAACATCGTGAGGAAACCTGCATACCAGAGAATTTTCTTAATTCTCTGCGTGTGTGTAATCCGCATTGGGCCAGCGAGCTGAGAGGAGACTCGAACTCAGCAGTGAGCCGTATATGGGTTGATAACGACGATAGTCACTATAGTATATTAACAGACATAAAGCAAGCCGAGTCGACTGGAGGCTTACTTAGCGGTCGATGTGACCAATTGGCAGGTAAACCGGACGTGAAGTGCGCACGCCGCACGAGGCGATCTAGTGAATAAACAGTTTGCCTTGATGAATGACTTTACTTTCTTTCAGCTAAAAGTAGGCAATTGACGAGTTCACACTTACCGAGATTATGTAGAAAATTTTATGTTCGGACTTTTTAAACTTCGTAATGATTTTAAATTGTCTACTGGACTCTCACTTTGTATGTTTTTTTGTACCTTTACGATAACTTTACGATATTGATATGTTTAGGTTTTAAATGAATAAAATTACTTGCGAATGTCTAAAACCTGTTACCCAATTATAAAAGTACTAGCGGACCCGGTCAAGCTTCGCTTTGACTAATGTGCGTTTCTTCTCTACCCTTACCTACTCCCACCCTACCCCTACCATATCTTACCCTACCCTAACCCTAACCCTACCCTACCCCAACCCTACCCTATGTACTATATAAAAGTTCTATATAAAGTTTCACCCTCTCTTTTAAGGAGTTGGCGGATTTTCAAAAAGAAAAAAATTATATACAAATTGCGAAATGCTCCATACAAACTTCCACCCCAAATTTTAGTGAAGTGGAGGGTTAGAAAGAGACAAAAAGTAGCCTATGTTAGTCTCCATCCTTTCAACTATTTCAATTTAAAAAATCACGTCATTTTGTCGCACTATTTCGCCGTGAAAGATTGACAAACAAACACACACACTTTCACGTTTATAATACTAAAAAAATTAGTATGGATAACGGATAGACATTATTAGGATAGAAGTTTTGTGTGCTGATTATCCTCGCTGCTAGACAGAACCTAGCTAAATAATACACAACCTTAACAGCTTATCCGATAAATAAATAAAACATGTGAGTATTTCATAATACGTTCGACGCCGAAGAAATGCGGTGAAAAATAGAACATTAGTACTTATCAACAACAAAAAGCGGAGATAAGGAAATGATTTAGCAATGAAAAGCGGCGAGGGCATGACCACGATCAATCGATTTGCTCGGAGCGGTAATGAACTTGGCCGCGGAATCAGCTGTAATCGTCGACGTCGTATTATACTGCAGTCATTTGGGCCCGAAAATGGAGTTTTTTTTTATTCTTTACAAGTTCAGACCAATTTTTGTATAGGACCTGCCTCGCTAGACGTTACTTTTCTGTCAAAGTATATGATCAACGATCTAATGCGATTATAAAAACTGTCTCTATAGTATCGATGTTAAATAGTTGTAATCGTGTTCGTCGGTTAAAGAGCTCCGTAAAAATACCTTTTTGTGTAATTGAATTGTGTAAAAAACGGGCAAAAACTTCTAGTTTAGTATAAGATATATACCAAATGTAAGCTCGTTTTCTTCAGAAAATAACAGACATTTTTGTTCGTGACTATGAGTACGATACAGGTCCTTCTATAATTGGTCTGAGTTTACAAGTTATCCCTTGACTACAATATCACCCGATGGTAAGTAATGATGCAATCTAATATGAAAACGGGCTAACTTGTTATAAGGAGGCTGAAAATCCATACTCTCTACGATCTCTACGCTCTACGCACTAACTTGTTTACTAATCCCGCATAGATTTTTTCGAAACAAACGTATCTTTAATATAAGACTTGAGACCGAATTCCATGTCAATTGTTAACCATATCAGACATTTATTTCATTCTTCACAATTACTAATGAGGAAAAAGGGTAGGGAAAAAGAACCTAAAGCCTGAATATAGATCGAAAAAGTTCCACTTGTTTTGCATACAAAGACGTAAACGTCCAATAGCGGAAAATAGCCCAAACAGATTAGATGCAAAGACACTGGCACATTATAAAAAAAAATGCGCGATGGAAATGCGTGCCGGTTGAATAACTTTATTTCGGTGCACATCAATCAATTTTATTTAAGGAAAGGTGCTTAAATAGTAACGTAATAAAACAGTAAGCTGTAAATACGTGATGAAGACACGTGAGGCGCGGGCGGAGGGGTGGCGGGGCGGGGGGGGACCGAGCGTGTGTAATTACAGCGGACCGCGGAGCCTGCCTTGCATAACACCGGCCACACGGTTATACAAGGCTTACCCGAGCTAAATGTTTGTACACAATCACAGTATTCTCACCCCGTATAGCCTTTACTTTTCTAAGAAGTTAGACACTTGATATTGGACGCACTGTATTGTATTAATTGCAGATTATTAGTGCAGTGGGTGGCTTTGACTCCCATAAATATGATAAACATAGTTATTAATATAGCATATAGATCAGTTTTCACAGTACCAATAACACAAGCTACGTATTTTAATGCTATATGGCGATCTGTGTTTTGTTCTAAATATTTAAAAAAATGCTTTTTCAATATTACTACTGGATTGAGAGCTATATCTGTATTTACGTTTTTAATTACATGCTTTATAAACATAAGTATCATAAACTTAGATTTTGTATTTACTATTCTTAATATCCTAGTTTTTAATTATTTCCATACAGCTCTTTCTTTCATCATCATGATGATGATGATGAAAGAAAGAGCTCATCAAAAAATCATCAGATGGTAAGAAATTAATCGACCTATAGAAGCCAGAAGACGTCACTTATATGTACATAGGTCTACATAAAGAAAACTACAAACCACGTAAACTAGATATTTCAAAATTACTATCTTCTTCATTTGAATCTATTGTAAGCTACTTCTGTATCCGTTATCTTCTGTATACTGATATAATCGTACCACGCCCACTGAACTATTTTCTTAGTCTGTGGTCTCAATGCGTTTACCTGCGGTTTGTCCATGCTGAAATTGTTATTTTTCTCGTGAGAACTGTCTAATTAAGAAAGGCTTTATTTGCATCTACCCACTACAACACTTAATCGGTTTCAGTACTGATATCTAAACAGTTTTATACTATAATTATTTAACTTATGAGCTTTCGAGGAACTTTTATTCTATTTATTTTCCCTTCCAATTTACTCAGAAAAATCATCATTTACACCTACAAATCTGTCTATATTATCCATCTAGTATCAGCTGAGGATAACCTAAAAATCCCTCGGGAACCATGGATTTTTCCGGGATAAAAAGTAGTATATGTGTTAATCCAGGCTAAAATATATCTTAATACCAAATTTCATAAAAATAATATCCTCCAGGTACTAAAGCTGAACTCTGCTGGCCTTTTCACTATTTTGATCTTTAATATCAAGCTAACATGAAATCCACAGATTTTTGAAGTAAACCTTTTAGCGTTATCTTTTCTGTGATCAAATCAATTGAGAAATGTCATCTACCTACTGTATGATATCCACCAGTAGGTAGACACCGGGTGACATTTGTTACAAAGAATCTCAATTTCGTATACGTCAACTAGCGTCAAAGTTAGTGAATTAGGCTGTCTAGAAAGTTTGAAAACTTTAGTGCCAATGTATACAATATGAATATGAATATTGCATGACATATGCGTAGGGAAATTAGAATATAAATAGACGCGGTGAACAATCACCAGGTGACAAGGAGTATTGAGAAACAAAATGTCTTTCTCCCGTGAAGGCCTTCCACTCTTACACAATAGGCTCGCAGTTCTCGATACAGCCAATACCACTACACTGCTTCGGAACAAAGAACACCTTTAAAATCTTTTACTAAGTTTTAAATAAGTAAAGGCTATGTATAATTTAGTTTTCCTGATCAGATTTCAAAGTAATGTTCAAATTCAAAAGTCATTAATTTCAATTCCTTAAGCGTCGTAAATACTCGGTCATATCTAATGACTATGTATTTGCGGCGCTTGCCTTTGAGACTTTAGTACCTTTGTCATCAGATAACAATTTTTTTTCTAATTCTATGTCTGACAAATTGATCCATACGCCAGATGACGCAAAAGCTTATTTGGCCCAAAATATAATTAGTCTTGTCATCCAGAGGGGTAACAGCGCCAGAGTATTGGGTACTTTATCTACGGGTAAACAATTTTCAACGCAGTAGTAGCCGTTTTGATGTTTGTTGTCTAGTGCCATGCCATAGTTGCTATATGGGCGCCATCTTTATACATATAACTCAAAAACTTGGGTTTTAATTTTATTTATTTCTTTTTATTTAGTTAGATTTATTCACTTATCTAGATTTCAATAAATTTCCTGTATTTTTAAACTTTAATGAAACGATGTACAAGAGTAGACCTGAAATGGACCTTGGAATGGATGTTATTTTAATTCTTAGTTTTAATTTATTATGATTTAATTTATGTTATTTCAAACTATCGTGAGTGTTATTCATATTAATTTATTGTGAAACATGGCTAAAATTCACGTAATACAACGTCGGAGTATGCCCGACTTAACGTAGTTTCGAACCCATACGGGGCCCTTAGTCATGAGCTGGTTCTTGTGTCGCGGTACGATCCAACCTCCGGCGTTGTATCAAGTGAGCTTTAGCTGTGTTCCATAATAAATTAATGAATAATTCATTATTTATTTTACTTCCTGTGTGAAGGTGGAAGCCGATCCAATGGCCTCCAAACATCTTTGTCATAATACGATTAACAACTTGGTGTAAGATTTTACATGATACAGTTGATTAATTAATAATTCCTTTACAGTTACATTTTATAGAATATGGTCTATCTAGGCTTTTTTTTTTTTTATTCTTTACAAGTTAGCCCTTGACTACAATCTCACCTGATGGTAAGTGATGATGCAGTCTAAGATGGAAGCGGGCTAACTTGTTAGGAGGAGGATGAAAATCCACACCCCTTTCGGTTTCTACACGGCATCGTACCGGAACGCTAAATCGCTTGGCGGTACGTCTTTGCCGGTAGGGTGGTAACTAGCCACGGCCGAAGCCTCCCACCAGCCAGACCTGGACAAATTAAGAAAATCTCAATCTGCCCAGCCGGGGATCGAACCCAGGACCTCCGTCTTGTGAATCCACCGCGCATACCACTGCGCCACGGAGGCCGTCAAAAAAAAGGCTACTGTATTAATGCACCTACCACAGTACAAATGTATATTGAGGCAAAAATTGGTTTTTCTTCATCTTATGTTCATATTAATTGGGTAAATTAACCTTTTTAATTAAAAATATTAAGAATGTAATAATTTAAAAATATAATTTTTAAACATAATAACTTTACTTCAATTTATTTATAGCTGTAAAATAAATATATAGCTATCCACGACACCTAATTTATTTACACGATACCACTCTATGCGTCAAAAAGGTCAATGTCATCCTGTCTTTCATTATTACTTCCTTCTGAGAATTAAATTGTAAAACGATATCGTTTAGTAAGCAATTATATTTATTTACACATTCTATCGACACAGAATGGACATTGAGTTATATCGGTCAATTTAAATTAAGTGTAAAAAAGCTTTATACGATACACATAATGGGCTGAAAGCCTGTGAAAGCCAGACATACTCCATTTTATAAAGGCTGGAACATTGTCAGCCTATGCTACTGCCATATGGCCGTATGTATATAGCCAATCATGTTTGGAATGTGGTGGTTTTGAAAAATAGCAAGTCTCAGGGGCTCAGAACATTATCCGTCCAATAAAGCGGTTTTTTTTAATTGTTTTTCAGCATAATATCACAGATTAATCAATATTTAGAATCATAGGCAGTTGGAGCGCACGGAACACGACGGTGTCGTACCCGTCACAAATACAAAATTCAAAAACGAATACATCCTCGAGTCAGTAATTTTCAATATTATTCAAGAATAATGGCGTCTTATGATTTTAAATATTTTAAAAACTGTTTACAAAAACTAAATAAATAAGCTGAGAGTATTTTTTTATTGGTAATTATTGATTATTTATTAATTTACGTTATTGTTGTTGGTGTTATATTTAAAATACAAATTATGAAAAAAGTTTGTATAAGCGGATTTCAAGGAGACGCGTTTGTTTTTTTTATGGGTTTCACCGGTTTCTGCACGCAGCTGGCCCAATTCACTAATTTGGTATTTATTAACAACCCATTAAAATAAACATCAAATCAACTGAGAAATATCATCTACTAACTGTAGGTATGATATCCAAAAAGAGTTGTCAGTAGGCACCGAATGATATTTGTTACATAGAATCTCAATTTCGTATATGTATGTATATTCACTAACATACAGCAACGATGAATTGGCCTGCTGGATACTTGAAACCTGCTACCTTCAAATGCCACCACGATCCAAACTCCATAATTGGTTACCACACTTACCTATGGTAGGATCATGGGTTCAGGGACAACATACCACCTCCCATGGCCCTTTCAACCTCTCGGTAATTTGGGCCGAATCGAGGGAGGACGCCTTTTGACTCCCTACAAGTTATTTTTTCTTTTCGCTCCTTGTCCCTTGTAGGATCATGGGTTGACTTTCAGTCTTCATAAAATGAGGTAAGTCTAACTATCGCAGGCTTTTGTTCTATAAGGGTATTCGATCCAAAGATGTCGCGCCGAGTGCCGGCGGATGCACGTCACGTCGGACGCACATCCTCATTCGTCTTAAGTATACGCAATGTTCCCCCTTTACACTAGACTGCCTACATTCGACTTTCAAAATCCGTCATCACCATCCGCCTATTTTTTAGGAGAGGATATGGAGCTTTAACCCACCACATTTTTTTTATTACTAGTTTGCCTTTGACTAGAATCTCACCTGATGGTAAGTGATGATGCAATCTAAGATGGAAACGGGCTAACTTTTTAGGAGTAGGATGAAAATCTACACCCTTTACGGTTTCTACACGACATCATACTGTAACGCTAAACCAACCATATTCTATTTTGTACGTATAGCGCATACCCTTGTAAAAAACCTTGTGCACACCACTGATTACAGGAGAAGGGATATGGAGCTAAAACCCACCACGCAGGATTAATGTGATTATGTTAAAATAACGACCACTATCAGACGTTAATGATAATGATGAGACGACGTGAGCTGTTTTCCGTGGCATGGGGAGAAAAGAGACCTTTTAATGAAAATTTTCTTAGAAGAAAACTTAGTAAATATTCCATTCTGACCCAGGAATAGAACCTAGGACTTCGTGATCCAAAGCCACGTAGGCACCACTGGACCAATGAGGCAGTTCCAAAATCCATATGTACAAGTAATAGAGCCTTAATAGCTCTACGGTAAAGCGATCAGACACATCGCCGAGGGGTAGTGGTTCGATCCCCGACCCATTGGTCTATTGTCTTAAACTCCTACTACAGTCTTTCCCGACTAGTTGGAGGGGAATTGGAATATTGGTCAAATTTAAAAGATATGGCAAATTAAAAAAAAACAATCACAATGAACAGACCAACACGTAACCTCCAAACAAAGCAGGTTATTTATTCTCGAGATCGATTACGTAACCAGATAAATTGCGCGGTTACTGTACATCAATTTGAACCCCGGAAAACAAACTAATCAGGACAAGCCTCTCTGTTTGTACAACGGTTATTTAGCTTTAAAATGTGATGGCGGCGCAATTGAAAAGTAGATATTATATAGAAAGGATTTTATTACTATTATAAAATACGCAACCAAAGTAAAATGTAGAGAATAAAATATTACTTAACAAGTTACACGCAAAGTAAATTAGTGTCTCATGCACATTGTTTTTCAAATGATAGGCAAACTTAAAAAAAAAAACTTTGTTTTTATTATTTTTTTATAACTATTCAGATAATTCATATAGGTACATCTTCGCGTCATATATCTAACCTAGGGCCTTCTTGGCTTCCTGAAACTCAGTGGTTTATGTGGCCTTAATGATATGAGTAGGTGATATGATAAAGAATTATAGAGCTTTTCTTTTTCCAAATAATTATTGAAAGAAAAAGTTTGAAGTTGGGACGCTTATGGTGTTACCCACATGCCTCGCAGTCGCAGAGCACTTTATAGAGAAAAGTTAAACGTACGGAACCATTATTCAAATTAAAATTAGACTGAAAAGTGAAGACTCAGGCGAAACTAATTCCTCTATATCTGAAGATGTTAGTTTTGGATAACTCATTATAATCACTAAAATGTCAAGTAGGCTAATAAATAATAATTAAATTAAAACTAAGAATTAACAGCATAATAATATACCACGCCATACCTAGTAATTGGTTATCCATGGGCAAGGTACCTAATACGCTGACGCTAACCACCCAATACCTATCTGGATACGATAAGTAAGACTTATCCTTTGCTTAGATGATTTTTTTTTCAATTCTTTACAAGAACCCTTGACTACAATCTGACCTTATAGTAAGTAATTAAATAATCAATCAAAAGCAATCTAAGATGGAAGCGGGCTAACTTGTTAGGAGGAGGATGAAAATCTCCCTTTCGGCGGTACGACATCGTACCGGAACGCTAAATCGCTTGGCGGTATGTCTTCCGGTAGAGTAGTAACTAGCCACGGCCGAAGCCTCCCACCAACCAGTCCTGGACCAATTAAGAAAACCTGTCGGCCCAGCCGGGGATCGAACCCAGGAACTCCGTCTTGTTAATCCACCACTCATACCACTGTGCCACAGAGGCCGTCAAGATGATATTCAAACCTAGTCATCATCTACTAACTGTAGTAAAATTATACCAAATTACATACAACTCCCTATTCGTTGCAGATATTCTTTTTTTTAACCCTAAAATGCACTATGAATCTTATTATGAGTGCACGAACACTTCTATTTTAAGCTCTAGTCTGTATGGTTTTTAGATATAAATAAATCAATCGGTCCTTTGTCGCGACGCGAGAGAGCAGGCTGGCGCCACTCACGCGTAGATATTTTCCTTTTATTTGAATACTAGTGCTCGCACACAGCTCCGCCCGCTTTATAGTTTGTAGAGTAACCTTGGCTCGGATTCGAATATCTTTATTGCGAATTTATCTGTTTAGATGTGCGTGCAACTGATGCTAGATGAATTGCTACACACAGTCTAAAAGTGTTTCAGGATAATGTACTAATAAACCTAAAATTATTATACTTTAATCAATCTATACTAATATTATAAAGATGTAAAGATTGTGGTATTTAGGGGTATCTCTGGACCTAATGAACCGATTTTGAAAATTCTTTTGCCACTAGAAAAAGACAATAAACTTTTTTTTTAAACTACGTTATTCAGAGTGTCATAGGCGAACGATATTTCATACTAGATAAGGCACTAGCGCATCAAAACTTAGGCGGACAAATAATGTGCATGTAGTCGCTTATCTATACTAATATTACAAAGCCGAAGAGTTTGTTTGTTTGTTTGTCTGATTGAACGCGCTAATCTGAGAAACTACTGGTCCGATTTGAAAAATTCTTTTAGTGTTAGATAGTCCATTTATCGAGGAAGGCTATAGGCTTAACTTTATCCTCGTATTCTTACGGGAACCGCGCGGCGTCTACTAGTTAAGTAAACAACGAAAGTTATTTAAACCTAATCATTGTCTACAATGTCGAGTTATGTGTGAAATGTAAAAACTATATACATTATACATATATGTACTTAAATATATAATGTAAGTAAAAACAACATTGTGCATTTGTATGCAAGTAGGTAACTAAATTCGGATAATTTTTTGCAGTGATTTTTTAGAGACGTACATAATAGTAAAAAAAATACCGACCGAATTGAGAACCTCCTCCTTTTTGAAGTCGGTTAAAAATTTCATCCTTGTATTCTCAAAGAAACGGTAGCTACGCGGGTTAAACCGCAAAGCGTCGGCTTGTAGTTTTTCTCAACAGTTCGTTTGTTTTACTTATTATTAAAGAAAATTTTCTCTACTGAAATATATAAACGTTAAGCAAACAGTAGATCCCGTAATAAAATCATCGGCCGGAAGTTGATGCGTCACGCGGCCATTTTCGTCCACTTGTGTTTGTGTGGGTAGCTTCGTACGTGTGTGCAAAGTAGACAATAATACGGATACATAACACAATAGTATCACAACGTATACACAGATACGTATATTGTATAACTATACTCATAGACAGCTGATCTAATAAACACCACTTTTGGCATAAAAAGAAATTATTCAATCTAGTCTATGTTATAATTATTATGGTGTTGTTACTTGTTACACATTAATCTCGTTTGTATAGTGTTACTGATTGCCTCTGTGTGCGTTTATTTACGTACGCGAGCGCCGACTCGTCCGAGATTCAAATATAGAACGCCGTCTCCGCCATGTTGCTCTCGGTGAAAAACCTACGATCCATCTCGTGGAAGTCGTGGAAGCGTCACGAAAATAAAAAAAAAACCTTTGCTAACCAATATATGTAAATAACATAAAATTTAAAATTTTGAAAAACCACCGAATGTCACGAAATTATTAATTACACTCTCGACCAAGTCATCAATATTCTTTTTCAGTGCGCTTTCATTTTAGACCCCACTCGAGTATATTTACAGACATTCGGTTGTTCTTAACCACTTTCACCCCCACAACTTTTAAACGGCTCAACCGATTTTCATCAAACATATCTACACTCGCCCGTAAGTCACCTTTAATAAAAAAAAACTAAATTGAAATCGCTTCATCCGTTCAGGAGCTTTGGTGCCACGGAGAGACAGACAGACAGACACGTCAAACTTATAACACCTCTCTTTTTGCGTCGGGGGTTAAAAATCAAAATAACCATGGTTCCACGATACTAAAACATAATCAAACTTTTTTTTAATTTTCGTGTCTGTTTTTTTGTTTTTCCAGGGTTATCGCTGAATCGATTTAAATGGGTTTTCACTGATAGATAGAGGAGGCTATTGACAAATATAGGTTACTTTCCATTCCGAAAAAAAAATGGTCGCGGGCGCTAGTACGAGTAAGGAAATATTATCGAGATTTCATCGTAAGAAGGTCGTAAGACTGATGACACAAAGATACGGTTTTATCGGAATATGTGACACAGGTGCCTATATTTGAATTGCAAATAAGAAGTAGCTCATGAGAATTTCAATATAAATATAGCAATATATACTACATTCGTATAATACATGTTCTGTTTAGTGGAATATCACTACTCATACATGATCTTCAATGCTGTTAGCGTAAATAAATTTTGTTGGTTAGTGAAGCGTGTATGTGAATGAATGAGTCACCGCCAGAATTGGTTCATTTATCCAACCGATTGGTACGAAGTACCTATCTACTATCCTCCATCATTCATCTTAAATCTATTGTAGTAGAAAATATTGTTCGTAGTTTCAATGTAAAATTGTGATTTTCCTGTACGCCTTGCATGCGTCCAGAGACATATCTCATGATGAGAAATAGACAACATTTCGACAAATGACGCGTTTCGTACCAACGCAACGCAAAGAGATAGCGATATTTCGGGTTGCGCCGGTATTGGTTGACTTTTGTCTATACTTCTACACGAGATACATCGCTTGGTCGCATGCTAGTGTAGGTTTAACATGCGTTGACATTATTTCCTGAAGAAAAGACATCAAAATATCGATTTTCGTCCCATCGCAAAGAAAAATAAAGCGATATTTTCGATCAACGACAATGTCTTATGTCTTGACGAGATATCTCGCGGCGTGCATACTTGGCCTATTGGAATAAATGGACACCAAAATGGAATCTGGAATAATTAGCTAATTTTAGCACAGATGCAGTTAAAACACCTTACCTACATTCTTGAAATTGCAGTGAAGAATGAAGTTGAAGAATGCAGTTTTGATGCATCTTAAGTAGAAAGATGATCAACAAAACAGAGACGTCTAACGACAGGTGGTTTCGTGGCTCATGAGCTAAACTCCTACATACTTCAAATTCTTAATATTTGCAAATAATACTACTTAACCCATAAACGATCAGGTAAATCCATATGTACTTGTATTATAAAGAGGAAAGATATGATTGTTAGTTTGTTTGTTTGCATTGAATAGACTCTGAAAGTACTAAACCAATTTGAAAATCTATACTTATAATAAAACTTTTCGTATTCTATACATATTCGCAATTTGAGATTTTACTTACACCATTTGTAACACCAAACTTTACCGTGGCATAGAGTACTACTAGCGCAATCTAGAATCTATACTTATTATACGAATTCTTTATATTGAAGATATTTTGAAAATTTTTGTTCAGGGGCATTAAATAATCGATACTGAAGCTAAAAATTCAACAAATTAAGTGGTGAAATATGGCTTGAAAGTTTACATTGATTTCCAAGAGGACGAAGTCGCGGGCGTCCGCTAAATATCGATCAAAATCGTATATTGGTCGCGATCTGATATACGATCAGTTTTATCGGATGTCTTCTGTTGTTGTTAAGATGTTTCCTTTTTCTTTTATTTAAAATAAGAACCCATTGCAATGTAGGCCTGTACAGTACACAATTTCACTTTTAGTATGTACTTAATGGGGATGATGACTAGGTTTGAATATATTGATTTTTATGATACATTCGGGTAAATAGGGTCATTGTCAACTAATTTATATATAAAAAGCAAAGTTTGTCTGGATATTTGCAAAATAAATGAGATTATAAAATTTCAAAATGTATTAAAAATCTTTTATCGTAATTAGATGAAAATTCATAGTTTTAGCATCCTTACATTAAATGTGACATTTTTTAATATTTGAACTATAAACATAAACGCACAAATAACATAGATATTAGTAATTTTGTTTCTACGCACATACAGTTCTAACGATCATTACATTGCCTACGACGTCATTAGTTCGTGCCATTTTGTATGGGGCGTTTTTCAGGGATCCGCGGCAGCGCCGCAAATCTGACCCTTTAAATCCCTGTAGCTCCGAAAGTAATGATCGCAGATACCTTTTACAAAATTGCTTTACTATTCGCGTACTCTTAATTTATATACAATTTAAAAAACTGTCATCATCCCTATTATAGAATGTATTAAAAACATTGATTGCGAAACAATAATATTTGAGATACTGTTATTCAACGGTAGGTATAACATGTCTGTATTATAAATGTCAATGTGTGCAGTAGGCCAGCCACAAGGCGTTGCAAGCGACTAGTCGGCCTTGCTAGGTGGTCCGCCGCTCGCCGCCAGAGGTTAACAACATGTTTTTCATCTAACTTTAGAAAGTAACCAGATAACACGATCGCGTTATCTTAAAGAAATTACGGAGCTCTCTTGCTCTCTGGGCTGTGGCAACTGGCAAGCGACCCACTAAATGGCGATTAAAACTTGCCAAACCGTTCATTACGTGGGCACGGGCAGGTATACACTTTATTTATAATTATTATTTGTTTCTCATTAAGTCCTAGTAATCTATTCAGAGCGGACGCCCGCGCCTTTAATCCAGCCCTTACAGTAGTATCACTGTGCAAGTGGAAGGTCATAAGAGGAGAGGAAGGCCAAAGAAGAGATGGTTGAATTGTGTGAAAGAGGACATGTGTGTAAAAGGAGTGGATGATGAGTTGACGAGTAATAGAGACGAATGGAAAAGATTGACATATTTTTCCGACCCCACTTAAGTGGGATAAGGGTAAGGAGATGATGATGACAGTAGTATCGCTGTAAAAATGGAGTAACTTCTCCCGTTTTCCAACATTTCCCTTCACTGCTCTGCTCCTATTGATCGTAGCGTAATGAAAAGTATACAATAACCTGCCCAGAAGTATGAAATAATTGTACCAAATGTTAAAATCCGTCGGGTAGTTTTTGTTTCTATAACGAACATACAGACATACAAAATTTTTATTGATTGCATTTTTGGCATCAGTATCGATCACTAATCACGCCCTAACCCTTCCAGAGCCCGAACCAACAGACCGTCAGTTTAATTATTTCTTACGAATTCTTCGAAGAAGTGAATCGGTGTTGTAGAGGGTAATCTCTGAACAGATTAACACAATTTTTGTACCTATAGAAAGCTACGTTATTCATGAGTGTCATAGGCTATATGTTATCCCCGTATTTTGACGGGAACGGGAACTAAGTAAAACCGCAGAGCGTCGGCGAAAATTAATATTCTAAAGAGGTAAAATTTGTGGGGTTTGTTTATTGCATGGGGGTAATATCTGGATCTACTGAACCGATTTCAAAATTTCTTTTACCACTAGAAAGCCACGTTATTTGTGAGTGCAATAGGCTGTTTTATCCCCGTATTCTCACAGGAACGGGAAATAAGCGGGTGAACCCACAGAACGTCGGTTCGAACTAAATAAAATATGTATAGGAAACGTGGGCCAAGGATGAATGCACGTCGTGACCTGCCCCATGTCGTCGACTCAGAGCCGGTAACAATCAGCATCCGGGTCGACTGAACGCGTTATCATTGAATTCATAAAACCGCCGAACGGTTCCCAAAAATGAAGATTGCGACTAAAATGTATAGAGACCGGTTTTAAGGTCGTTCGGCTCCTTATTTTACATATCAATAGTAATATTAGTCGCTTTTAAATGCCAATCTGTCGTAAAACTAAGCACAGCCGTGAACAGGTAAATCCATCAGTCTATAGCTGACTAGGCAGATGGAGTAGTTTCAAATTAAAATCGATTACGAGTCAAGTAGGTACTTCTTCTTCTATTAGTACTCTCCCATAGGATGTTAGCAATCATTAAGGCTAATTTTACTTTATTCACTGCTGCCCGAAACAGTGTGGTAGGTACTCATATTGAAACATTGGCGTAAGTTCTTGAGCAGGGATATACGTCTATGACAAGGCCTTTGTTTTCCATTTTTCTTTTCCTAAAATAAGCTGGAGCAGGTCATATTTTGAAGTCTAAGAAATAGGTACTATGCAATCAAATCTCCTGGTTTGTAGACTATTTTCGTTCAAGTCTTTAAGCTAAAAAGAACCAGCAACTGGTACAGAGAAATGATAACTAGGTAGTCCAAGTTTCAAATTCCTTATGTTATTTGTGTGTAAAACTCAAGTAGTCTAGGGCATACTCGTACAAGCATTTTTAAGAAGTTTTGTCTGAGGAGATTATTCTACCGGAAGGCAGATTCTTATTAGAAAACTTAGAGGTTGGAAGTTCAAATAAACAATTTACCAACTTACGAACACATAGTTTTTCTATCTCATCAATATAGATATCTATACTTGCAAATGTTAGGTATTAGATCGAATCTGATTCATCTTTTAACTAGCGGAAACCTTGTGGTTTCACTCGCGTAGTTATTGTTCCCGCCGAAATACAGCGATAAAATAAGTTTATGGTACTCGCTAATAATGTAGCTTTCCATCGGTGCAAGAATTTTTAAAATCAGTTCAGCAGTTTTGTCATGAAAGCATAACAAACAAACTCACTTTCGAATTCATAAGTACGGATGATCAGCTATAATTGATCACCGTTAGCGCCAATGCGATTGTACAGTTATTAAGGTGAGTTGAGTCACCGGGAATCATGTGGAGAGCTATGTCCTATAATTAGACGTTAATCAGAAAAAGGCAGAATACGGTGCATGTGTCCGGCGCCAACGGAAGCCGGTCTGGCACGAATAATTCATTGTGCATTACGCGCGGCTCATTCATATGGCTTCCACTAGCCAGGTCTAGGGTTGCACATCGCAATAACGTTTAAATTTTGCATGAACATTTTTTTTAACCACCGACGCAAAAAGAGGGGTGTTATAAGTTTGAGGTTTTTTTATTCTCTTCAAGTTAGCTCTTGACTACAATCTCACCTGATGGTAAGTGACGATGCAATCTATGATAGAAGTGGGCTAACTTGTTAGGAATAGAATGAAATCCACACTCCTTTCGGTTTCTACACGCCATCGTACCGGAACGCTTTTTTTTAATCTCTACAAGTTAGCCCTTGACTACAATCTCACCTGATGGTAAGTGATGATGCAATCTAAGGTGATCTCGGGTTAACTTGTTTGCAGTAGGATGAAATCCACACTCCTTTCGGTTTCTACACGCCATCGTACTGGAACGCTAAATCGCTTGGCGGTACGTCTTTGTTGGTAGGGTGGTAACTAGCCTCCCGCCAGCCAGACCTGTTTTGTGTTATTATTCAATGACAAGTTAGCTCTCAAATGCTATCTCACTTGATCTTATGTGACGATGCAGTCTAATACTCGTAGTACCTACCTACAAGGTAATATTTCGATGTACTGAAAAGATTTTGAAAATTTACCAATTTTCTATTGGTAACAGAATTTATGAGTCACATTATTTGTGAGTGCCATAAGCCAACGTATCCGCATATTCCAACGGAAACA
The DNA here is from genome assembly GCF_947172395.1 of Bicyclus anynana. Lineage (NCBI taxonomy): Eukaryota > Metazoa > Arthropoda > Insecta > Lepidoptera > Nymphalidae > Bicyclus > Bicyclus anynana. The sequence continues at coordinate 12,636,162 of NC_069083.1, forward strand.
ACACGACTGGGTGGTTGCTTATACAAAAGTTAACTAATTTTTTTGCAAAAAATATATACTTGTACCAAACAAAGTCGGGCCAGTTTCAAAAAAAGAGAGTAACCACACAAATACTATTTGAACATTTTAAGATGTGTGGCAGCCCTATGCGAGGTCCTGTACAGAGAGCCCACTGAAATTAGAGCAAATTGCGTAGAAAGTTGTAGTGCTTGCGTACTTCTTCGCTACTTGCACCGAAGTCGGAGTTTGCCAGGACCTAGACTATTTATGTCAATGGATACATTGACTTATTAATATTATGAAGGTTATTTATTATTGGATTCTGCATTAGATTAGATGGTCATGGATATATCAGATTATTAGATGACTCTTACAAGAAATAGATGTGACATAATGAAAAAAATGGTAACATATAGGTAATCAAGGAAAATAACTACATTTTAATGTTATATATACAATAATATATACAATAAACATTTGGTTACTTGTCTGTAAAAAGTGAGCAAAATTTATTTATTAGTTTTTACTTTTTAAATGTCCACAAGTTTTGTGGTAATAACGTGTGAATAGAGGATAGAAACACGATATTATAGAGGCTACTTTTCTGTTTCGAACTTTGGACTCGGCTTGTAATAGGGATGTACGAGTCAAAGTTCTGTAACGTTATTCGCTAATGAAATGTTTTTAAACGACACTTTGAGATTACGTCTCTAACTCTGTCTGTAAAGTTCATGTTAAACAGAGAGTGATAGCGATAGTCATATATCTTCTCTTCTAATATCATTAAATAATATTTTTATACGTGCGAGCAATAATAGTTGGTTTATTTTATGATGTCGGGACATCATTAAAAAACTAACTATTGCTTGCAGCGTTGCTTGCTTTAATTAATGTAAATTATGCAAATATGCCTGACGTATAAAAGTAATCATGGTAATGCAAATATATCTGGACAGGCCAGATATATTTACATTACCATTATTCGAATCGGGATAGACCATTGGACTGAGGTTTAGACAAGGAGTGTAATTTTCTGTAAGTTACCTCTTATCACAACGCATTTAGCAGGCTATAAATTCTTTGTGTTAAACTTTTTAGCAGTCTGTGCCTAGTTTGCTAGTACTTAAAAGATTTTTTTTTATTTCAATCAAGTAGGCTTAGTTTTCAAGAACATTTAAAACTAAACAAGTAGTGACTACTAGCAGTTCGGAAAGCAGATTGACTAATCATAACATTCGTATAAAAGCTTCATTCTTGTGAATGTATGTTTTTTGTTCATTCCTTAACGAATAAAAACATTAGAATCTCCAACAATACAACTTTTATTAAGTCGCCTACATCCCTAGTTATTATACGTCTCGTTCTTACCAACGGGTGAATGCTTTGTCCCGCTCTTCCCGCACCATCATTACTGTGCCTCACCGCTAGATTCGTTTCAACGTCTTTTTGCTGTCGCTACCAACCTGTCTTGAAGGAGTAAGAAGGACAACATAGTTATAGATACGAGTATGACTTGAATAGGTCTTATGGTCCAAAAATCTGTCATCTTTTCGTCAATTTATAAAAGCTGTTTGCCAGCTCATTCTTTTACCATAGGTAAGTACGATACGGTAGGCAACTATATGATAGACGCAAAATTAGCAGGTTTGATGGGATCCAGACTCCAATTGGCGAAACAAACGTAATTTTTGAATATTTTCTTCAGGTTTCATTTTCCTGTAGTGCGTATTACTGTAATTTTACAATCGTCGCGTCGGCGAACTTTTCGCCTACACGTGTTTTCGAATTTGAACTTCATGTATAAAGGATGCCAAAGTTGGACTTTTTTCGTTACTAACAACGAAGTTGCCATGGATACGAACTCACATCACAGGGCTGAACTTTACAGAATCTCTATGCTGGCACACAAATGATTCGTTAAGATGCCATGTATAACTCGTGCGCATTAACTTGGCACCTGTCTACCAAACACAACCATACAAACACAGTACAAGCATCATTCAAGACAAGTATCAAGTTAATCAGCTTAGCTGTTAAAATAATTGACTTCAACTCTCTCTCTTTATTGAAATTATGTAAAAAACAAATACATACACAATGACGTGCACTTCATACATGCATTAAAGTACTGCATACCCTAATAGTTGTCTTCCTAGTGCTTAAATACAGATTTTTCCAGTTTGCTTAATTTTATTACTAGTGCATACCCTGATCGACAACCTTATGCACGCCACTGTACATACATATATGTATAAATATATATTTATTTTAAATCTATCGATACATAAAGGAATCTTTCCTATTTACTCGGAGAAACAAAAGATCGTTTCGTAAGGCGGCCGCGCGCCTCCGTCAGCCTGTATGACTGGTTTACCTTTTGCCTTTCAAATACTCTTGCTGCTTAGTGTTTGAGATATATCTAGCTTTTAATATAGTTTTATCAATATAGACATAGTATATATATATATATATACAAAACATTTACACATTGGAAATAATACTTGTGTATTGTCTATTATTGAGGGCCAGCCCTCCCTTCTTAAATAAGAGGGAATATGGAACCCCTACTATTCCAATGCGGTTTGGCATTATTATCAATTAGTTAACATACGTATTAGAGAAATAAATAAATATTATTTATTTAATATTATTTAGATTAATAAATTTAGATCCTCCAATAAGTCCAATACATGTTAATGACAATGAGCGAAACTGACTTGCTCTCCAAGGAAGGAGTTATGTTATTACACCACCAACTTCCCAACTCTTGACTGAGAATCTTGACTGAAAATTTAGTGTACGAAAGAAAAGCACAACATTTTAAAGCCCAACCAGGACCTTACAAACTCACTAGCGAGGCATTTATATTGTCTATGGATGACAAGAAAAATGTTACTTTCAGTAACTTTTCAATGCGGCGTCACGTAATATTTCGTTTTAAAGACGCTACACCAACATAGAGGGTGCTGTGTTGAGATGGCAGGTAAAATTAATTTACATATAATGTGGGTAGCAAGAATTGACAGTTGCGTGTGAGAGGATTAGACTTTCGAGATGCGAAATGTCATTTGTAATCCTAATATAGTTTGCGCAATGTACAATTGTTGAATATATCAAGGTCGGGTCATGAAGAATTTCAATATGGTAAGGTCGTGCTTGCATCAGGATGAACCGATTAGATTTTGAATTGTTTCTTTATGAATGTACTTATAGTTGTGGGGTACATATATATATTATACTACTGATACGAACCTACAAACAAAATCACCGCAAAAAGTGATCCGAATTTAGCTACTCCACACACATGCACATATTTTGTGTTTAATTCCGTTATATATTTATGTATATACTTTTTACAGATCTTAAACACACAATTCGATATAATATACAATATTTAGGGATTTTACTATGCGACTCAATGAAATTAAAACAATTAATTAGCCGCTTTAGTTCGCTTCAGTTTTGACACGCTAGTGACATGTCTCTATTATAAAATCATTGTATAGGTACAATTAGAGAAATACTTCATTTTAGGATAATCTTGCTTATTATCACATAATCAAAACTATTTCTTCACGATTGTTAAAGTCTGAATCACAAAGGGCAAATGGCCCAGGTACCCTAACCACCCGACAATTTACTTATATCTATAATAAATATAAAAAAAATATATAATATATATAAAAAAATCTTGATAAATCTATTTAATAATGAAATCATTACTTAATCAAAAAAAGTTTGCTACAACGTTCTACGACATTTTTAATTTATCTTTAATTTGTCCACAACGGGGACAAGCTAAGATTAATGTTACATTATTTATACAGCCTGAGTTTTACGATATTTTTATGATTGGTTTTTTGTTCGTTTTCTTGTTTGTTAAGCTTGTGGGTAACAGAAAAAAATAATCAATTCAAATGTTACTTCGCCGCTTTGGTACACCGGCGAACATTTTGTGCTAGTAGAGTGATAAAAAAATGTATTTTTCTTCAAAAAACATTTTTATTAAGCCAAATATTTAACCATATCCTTATTTATACATCATATTATCATCTGCATATGTACATACTTTTACACGGGGGTATACCTGGGATCCCTGGGCCGACGTTGTATGGGGCGTTGGGCATTCGCCTTTTATTATTTTTATTTTGTTGATATATATATATATATCGCATTATATATACAATCCTCATCTAAACCATAAAACAAACATGCAATTATTATTGCGATATTACAATAAAAACCTTTCAAACATCAAACAAGTTAATAAGAAAGTTTTATAACTGGTGCAAGCGAGCGAAGGATCATTTTGAGAAGTTATCGATAAACTTGCTGAGATTACTGAATGATCGGCCCTGGTTCCGAGAATGCGGCGAGGCGCTCAAAGGGACCAGCCGAGCCGGGAGAAAAAATCAATCCCTTTGTTACTAACTCAGGTGTACCAAATAAAATAAAATGAGCTCAACACGACCTGACAGTGCACTTGCAGGGAGGCGCCGACCATAATTTATCGATATAAATAATGAAGCGAGGTTTATTTTGTTGCGGACACCTACTTTACGATGTCAAAAAAGGTGGTGTTTTACAAAGTGTTCTTTTTGTTATTAAATAATTTTATACTAATAATAATATTAAGTATACGTATAAAAAACGTTTTTCTACATATGTTAAATAATCTAGACTTCTAAGAGCTTATGAACTCTGTTTACACCTTAGACAGAGGAGTATAAATTATTACGAGTGTATAATTAATTAGCAAAGCCCCACGTTTGCTTAGTTCCTATTATATTATAGCCAATGTTACTCGCTGATAGCTTTCCATTGGCAAAATAATTTTTAAATCGTTCCAGTACTTTGGGAGCATATTCGTAACAAACAAACATGTCTGTTTCGTTGTTTTTGTCACGTTTCGGTCAGACAAGACAGGACAATCAGAATCACATAAAATCTTGTCAAAGGGTAGGAAACTAGGAAAGCAGCCATTGGTTTATCTTCTCTGTCTAACAGACAACTATATCGTCTTTGTCCTCATGGTTCTACAATTATAGCATAGCATCTACATCTTTACGATTAGCACCAATGTTCATCCTTAGTGTTTTGTCATCATCAACAACAACCCATGTTCGGCTTACTGTTGAGCACGAGTCTCCTCTCAGAATGGGAAGAGACGTTAGCCTAATATTTAAGAATAAAGAAAATTCTCAGGTATTCAGGTTTCTTCACGATATTTATTACTTAATCATCATCATCATTATCAGCCGATGTACCTACGTACGTCCACAACAGGATATAGGTTAGGACATCCAAACAACACTGTTTTGAACAGCCTACATTAATAATACTAGTCAATAAGACCTACAAAAAATACAGAATAGTTAATATAAATAGATAGTTTAGCAATAATAAGTGAGAATAAGAAAGTTTATTTAAAAGAAATGTCGATAAAGTGAGCCATAGAAGCGAAGGAACATAAAGAACGTCCTGACGGCGAGATGATTATCGATAGGCGTGGGACGTCGGAGGGTCGATTCCAAGAAACTGAATCAAGCTCTCAAGCTCGGGGGCAAGTCGCGGTAACATCACACAACGCAATCTCATTAACTCCGCCAGGAGGTGAAAAATGGACGCGCGGTGAACGCACTTTGAGTGAAGCCAGGTAAATATTATACACCACAGCGCATCTGTGGATATTATAGGCATACGTAACTAACCTAACTATAGAAAGACTCAAAATCTATACTAATATTATAAAGCTGAAGAGTTTGTGTGTTTGTTTGAACGCGCTAATCTCAGGAACTACTGCCCCGATTTGAAAAATTCTTTCTGTGTTAGATAGCACATTTATCGAGGAAGGCTTATTTCCTATTATCCTATATAGGAATACGGGTATAATATAAATATATATTATCCCCGTATTCCTATATACGGGAATGGGAACCACGCAGGTGAAACCGTGCGGCGTCTACTAGAGATAGAATATAATGGCATTAAATGTAATTTCTTAGTTTCAGAACGTATTTTCTTAATAAGTTTTAGGGTTTAAATCATAGCTCCTATAAATTTTTTTTCGCCACCTTGAGAGTATCCTTGAGGATTTTTTTATGAAATTTATAGTATTAATTCTTATTTCAGGGTGGGAAGTTCGTATGTTACACCCATGCTACTCGGAGAGCATGAAGTATCGAGGGAAGTAGGCAGAGATGTCGTGTGGCCACGTTGCTTAAAGTAGTTTGTGGGCAACAACGCAAACCGTTTCCCCTCCCCCCACCTCACCGTCAGTACGATAAGTACTCTTCGCGTGTTTCCCGGGCCGCCTTCATAACTTCCTACAATTTCCTTTGTCATCCTTGTCCTAGTGGCAGACTGGCAGCGTGACTAGCATATTTTTAACAGACTTCAAAAAAGGAGGTTCTCAATTCAAGACATTTTTTTTTATGTTTGTTTGTTTGTTTGTTCTGATTGTGTGCCGTAGGCTCCATAATGGGATCTCAGCGGCATCACCGGGGATTTTGGGCGAGCGCAAAGCCATCGCCTGATGTGGCCCGAAGGCAGAAGAAGCATAGATGGGTGAAACGACTCTCTATGGGCGTCTCTTCTAAGAAACAGAGTCATAGTGTGGCTGCGGCCTAATGTAGTGGCTGCGCGGCGGATCCGCCATGCGCCTGCCGAAATAACCGCATGCGTACTGTTCAATGGGCAAGGAGAGAGGGGAGGGGGGCGGCGTCGCGGCGCTCGCGCCAAAATTAGACGTAAACAAGACGAGCGAGGCGCCGTTGTCGAAGATGAAGCGCCATGCTCCACTAACTGCTTCGCTAACTCAATATTACTTGCTACTAATAACATCTGTTCTATACTCATTATACAGTGCAGGACTTTGTGTGTTTGTTTATACGAGTTGATCTTTGGAACTGCCACTTGTATTGTAAGAATTCCGTTTGTATTGAGGCGTGATAGCCCAGTGGATATGACCTCTGCCTCCGATTCCGAAGGGTGTGGGTTCGAATCCGGTCCGGGGCATGCACGTCCAACTTTTCAGTTGTGTGCATTTTTAGAATTTAAATATCACGTGTCTCAAACGGTGAAGGAAAACATCGTGAGGAAACCTGCATACCAGAGAATTTTCTTAATTCTAAAGTCTGCCAATCCGCATTGGGCCAGCGTGGTGGACTACTGGCTTAACCCTTCCCATTCTGAGAGGAGACTCAAGCTCAGCAGTGAGCCGAATATGAGTTGATAACGACGACGTTTGTATTTGATAGGACACACTTTAAAGGGGACGGGATATCTTTGTATAAAGGTTTTCCAATAAGTCGCTTGTAAATGTAAAGGAACGATGACAGAAAGAATGACTGAAAGTTTAATAAGCTATTATGTATTCAAAACCATTTTATAAAAGGCTACACTGATGTCTCGTGGTAGGTGATATACTTTATCGAAAAGATCGCAGATTAAACTGTAGTCTTTACAATTTTTGCTCTCATCACATTTCGATCAATAAAAGTTACAAACAGATCAGTTAAATATCAAAAGATCATAGACAAGGCGAAAGGACGAATAACAACATTCTTTTTAATTCAAACTTGTTTCACTGATTAATAATGAAAACAAACATTTTATTTAAAAGGTAAAGGAAACAAATAAATTGTATTGACAATAACTCTGAGAACTCATTAAATAAAAATAAGAATAATATAGGTAATTATATTCCATATATCATTATCCACGTATTGAATAACTCTTGTGGTGAGTATAGAATCCCAGCGACGTCATCAATAGGATATTGCGGTTCGATGATTAATAGATTTAAGTTCCGTGCCCAAACACTTAAACTAACTGAACAACATTAAGTGCTATTCAAAAATTTCGTCGACCCACTAGAAGACGTTATTATACCCTTGATCTTGACTTGCAATTTAACTTAGAGAGAAGTAAAACGTTAATGATTTACAAGAAAAATAATCCGACTGCTTAAGTAATAAACAACTACTTACTAGAACAAACGTAAGACATATGAAAAATTGAGGGTATCACTTCACATCTTAATAATGGTCATTACAATATCTAAAAGGTGAAAGAAACATAATAAAGAAATCCAATGCAAACATGATAAATTAATAATAGTTAACCCCATTGATAAAGCTGGGCGATTTTCTTTTTTACTTTATACCATGGTTGCCGCCATATTGAATGTCTCTAGTAACACACGCTCGAAAGACAAATCAATTGATTTAATAAAAATCAACAACAACAAAGGAAAAACATGCATAGACTAAATAAACCTATAACCCCTTACGTCGAGCAGTCAGGGAAAAAGGCACTCCATGAATGAGAGCACCAGTTTATTGAATACTATTGTAATAATAACTGACGTCACCCCACATATACCTAATAATTGAAGCACTGTTCAAGTTGTAACAGAAGATGACGTTGGTCCTAAGGCGCCCGTCAATGTACACACTTGACCCCTTTTGATCCTACAATTAGGCATGGCGATACTCCCAAGCTCCCAGCATCCCGACGTACTCTCTTACAGTGATCTAGTCAATTTATACTCTTTTGTTCTCTTATAAGAATCATAATGTTACGCCATAAATAAATTATAATACAACTTTTTAAAGCACGGATAAAGCACAATGGTCATTGTCATTTAAATTAAGAGAGATATTTTGCATGCGGATTTTGATGTAAAAATTTCCATGATGTAGTAAACTAATTGAATTAATACTTTACATATTTGGAGGTTATCTAACTAAAAAAGCATCGATACATTAAAACTTGTAAGAAAATTTATACCAGCTGTGTCATTATCGCTTTGTCGTTATCCCATCTAAGATAGGTCCTTTCACTTTTACAATCATTAACTTATCATCTACTCCTTTTACACACATTCTCTTTCAATTATCTCTTGCTTTGGCCTTCCTTTCCTCTTGTATTCATCCACTAGAAATTTCAACATTCTTCTCGTAATATAACTTTCATACCAAGGTAACCTTTTTCTCTGCAACTTCTCTGTTACTGGCGCCACTTTCAGGCTAACCCTTATATTCCTTATTTTATCCATTCTAGTTACACTACACATCCATCTCAACATACGCATTTCAATAGCATGTAATAGACATATTTCTATTATCCATGACTATTACTGACCAATAACATCTCTCTATACAACTCTATAGAAAAATTCAACAAAATCGGTTTAGCGGTTTAGTCCGGAAAAGGTAATAGACAGAGAAACAGACTAATCTTTCGCACTTCTAATTTTAGTTACGATTTAATTTTGTTTCGCATTACCTTCTTTGCTAAAAATTATGTAGTTAGTAGGTTTATTATGAAATGTTCAGTATGTTATAACATTTATTCAGAAACTATGAATAACTTCTGATTTCTTAAACAGTTCTGATAAGAAAATCAATAAATTGCGTCTAATTAACCCAGTCTTTAACAAATTAGCATATATCCATACATTATAAGTGCTATAGAGGAAAGGTACGGTCTAACGTTACGTCGCTCGTGTAGGTAGGTGTAGGTATTCAACCGGTGTGGTCTCCGAATGCCTCACACGTTATCATTACAAACAGCTTTGTTGATCACGACAAGTATTATTGGAGTAGGGACATTAATACCGATGACACAAGTCGATGAAACACATCTGTGTCCACAAAGCTTGATAATGTAGCGTAACACAAAGATCTACCCTTGAAGAGACCGCTACATTTGAACAGTGTGCACGTAAATGACATGTAGGCAATTTCATTGAGGTTACACACTTTTTTCTAGTACCTACTATAGAAACTAAAATTAAATTTAAAACTAAGGTAAATAATGCGTCAATTTTTATTGTAAAAGCCTTGTAAGCATCATTATCAGCCGATGGACGTCTACTGCTGGACATAGGCCTCTTGTATTGACATCTACACACCAGCGTCTCGAGCCGCCAGCATCCAGCGGACTATATACTCGTATCTAAATAACTATTTGTATACTATTAGAAATAATAATTCAACTTCAAAAACAAACATTGTTAAAATACAAAATTTTGGTGAACTTACTGAGAGATACATGTATGATTAATAGTATGTTATATATTTGTTACATAATATGATTTTGACAAATACTAAATTGACAAGAACAGAGGTATTATTTACTATTTCACATGCGTAACAAATAGGTGGCTCTACGCATGAGTTTAATAGTCTTGAAAGGTGTGTTGATCTTTATTATTATGATCGATTATGATTCAAGCATAAGATTAAAACAAACAAATAATGCCTTTAACAACAGAATAATAGTTTCTGATTGATTCCGATAAAGATGCCGTCTAGAGCCAACATCCAATAATCAGACCGTGGAAACTGAGTACCTTGTTTTTACTTATTATTCCACAGGCAATAATAAGTTTTATGCTTATAGCACCAAAGGTTAGTTTGCTTTGCTATACATTATAAGAGCAACACTTAACGCTATCTTACACACAAAAGGATATAAATGTCACATTACCTCTAGCAAGTTTAAAAGTAATAACAAATATCGCTTTTAATGACACATGCTTAAAAATAATAACCCCGGTTATTAGCTATTTCTGAAAATTTAAATATTATAAGTCAACACGCAAAAAGAAAGAAATGTGACTAATATTTAGGAGAACCTACCTTCTCTGTATTAGTTGTTGACAAGATTTCTAGTAATATAAAGGTCGTCGATAAGATTACCTGACTGGGTAACAATTGCACAACAGCTAAATGTCCAATTCAACGAATACATTAGTGACCATTAAAACTGTTGTAAGTGACTATAATCCTATAATTAATGTTTCGTTCTCTAACTCATCCTGGTTACTTAACTATTAATTTAGGAGGGAGGTGGCACTTCTCCTCGGAGGAGTGCACACCACAAACACCGAGACACGAGGTTTTTATATATTAGATAACAGTAACATTTGTAAGAACACTTTTGCCTACAGTGTTATGTGCAACAGATAGGTTGGGTAAGTAATTCAGGATGCAAATAAGCTTATTTTCTCAATGATAATTTTACTATAGATCGGTTACGTCCCTACAAAATCACCGCAAAAAGTGATCCGAATAATACAAAACTGAGCGCACACATGCACAATTTTGTCTTTAATTTCATTATTTATTCATGTGTGTATAGTTCTTACACTTCCTGGACACACAACTTGACATTGTAGATGATATTTAGGTATTATTTGTTTAAATAACGTTCGTTGTTGACCACACCTAACACTGAGATGTGGAAATTTCTTATTTTGAGCGCCTTATTTTTCATGACCTAGTCAACACATCTAACAATATTGAACATCATTGTATTTTCTCCTCTTTCCCTAGGCACAATGGCCAACATAATGACCAAGTGCGGAAAAGCATAGGAACGAAGAAGCTTATTTTGCAAGGGGAATTTGCGGAAACTCGTGCGTCATTCAATTTATAATGCAATTAATTTAGTGACCGCAGTTACGCAATTAGTGATACCAAGGCATTTCGCAAAAAGTGCAGAAGTTGTTAATGAGTCTAGGAAAATGTAATGTAATGCAAGTGTAAATATTGAGCGTGTCATCTGAAAGTTGAATATTGGGATTTCCCACATAAATTGGAAAACCTGGCAACACTACCCGCTATGAATGTTATTTAAACGGGTACATACCACGATAAAACGACGAGATTTTTATTGTCGATATTTCGACCCAGTTGCAGTTGCAATTCGGAAATACAAAAATTTCAATCGGGAAGATGGCTTCAAACTAGCCAGCGAGTGGAACCCGGTGGTAGAATTGTGCAAACCAAGAGGGCGCCGCGACACGCATAATAACAAAAGCGATGTCGTGAGTGTGGTTTGCCTAAACAGCCAAAAACGCGAGGTCGTTGAAAAAAGAAAAAGAACAAGAAAGAGGGTAGATCGATTTTGCCCCTAACAGCTGACTTCACTTCTCATCTCGCAACTTCAGTCCCGTCGTGACCACGATCCATGCAACTGGGTCGAAATATCGACAATAAAAATCTCGTCGTTTTATCGTGGTATGTACCCGTTTAAATAACATTCATAATGAACAACCACGAAATAAGTTTAAAAACTACCCGCTATGAAGATACGGTTTCTAATTTAACTAAAAATTAATGTGAACGTGGATTATATCTATACTAAAAACTTCAGGGTGAAGCTAGGGGCCGTGTTTCATTTAGAAATCTAAACTGTAGCTGGCAAGACTGTAAGCTGTTTTTGGGCATGACAGACACTAGATGAAACAAGGAAGGTATTTTTATGTTTGTAGACAATACATCATTATCATCATCATCATCTTGTCCTAACGTCAACTCATCACCAACTACTGCAACGCATACCCTCTTTCACACACTTCATCACCTTTTAATCATCTCTTCTTTAGCATTCCTCTCGTGTCCTGTCATATCATAAATACTTGCAGGCATTCGCAACTTGACCACTGTCACATTCTATCCCTCGGGAATAGTATTATTTTCTGCATGAAAGAATTTTCCCCTGACATCGTATAATATGCAATAATCACGATCGGTTGAATAGTTGTAGCGAGAAAGCATAAAAAAGGAACATGTCCATAACATCGATTTTTCGACAGGAATAAGGCAAATTAACTCAAAAACTTTGTCCGAGTTGTTTCTAAAAGTAAAACCTTCCGTCGACAGAGTGCCGTTAGCTACCTGTCGCGTCCGACGGCAACACTAAACGGACGCCAAGTTTCTGAGAAGGCGATAGTCTGCTGTATTTCAATGTTATCGCTTTGAATACACTACGATAAGTTCACTTGTTGTGCATGTGACTACTTCACCTTCTTAGAAACGTGCAACGTCGTGAAGTTTTTAAGGTAATTAGTTACCTGTGTTACTTTACTAATATCTATTTATTTACCGTTAAATGTATTTTGTTAATGAGCCGATTAACAATCAGTAATTATATTTTTGGTACGATGACATAATATTTACGTGTATAGATAAAGATTAACTATCAAGTATAGTAATAGCTGATAAGAGTAAGTAATCGTAAAAATACTGATAAGGTCTGTGCCATATGCAGGTATACTTATATGCCTGTACTAAAACTTCTTTGTTTCGATAACATAGAAGTTCTTACTCACCAGATTATTTTATTCTCTTCTGTATTCGAGGGTAAAATAGATTTAGAACAAAGAATTTAACCAGACAGAATTTAACCATGTAAAATGATATTATAATAGTACCTTTCAGGAGTAAATATGAAATCACCACAAGATAGTCAGAAAAGACCAAGAAACATTGATTTTTAAAATAAAACCATAGAATAAATGTATTTAAAATTGAACTGAAATGTGACTAATCTTGAATGCGAGCTGGTGTTCCAGAAATTTATACACGTACACACAGCATAACACAGAAGGGCTACCACAGTTCCTTCTATTCTACTAATATATCTGGGCGTTATACTTCACGAGGTAATGGCACATGCGGAGTAACCCTGACTCAAAGGTGGCCCAAAATATGTTTAAACAAAGCATATGTGGTCATTGCCTAGAATGGATTTAAATACAGTTGAATGAACTCTACTATGTTTTCATCAGCGGTTCTGAGTATGTTGGTATTCAACAGAAGCTTCCTTGATTAAGGATTCAAAGGACGAACCATTAAAGGAAATATTGTCCGATGTCAAATGACTCTGTTCATTTTACGAACGACGTCGATCCTTTTGTTATGGGTAACGTTGGGTTCGGTTGGTGAGTTCCCAGTATTTTTATTCGTTTTGTCGACACAACTTTAGTGTCAACTCTTTTCACAACTTTACAGTCAACACTTGACAAAATTTCGTTAAACAACTAAAGATGAATAATATGTAACGTCATTTCCCGACCAGACCAAAAACACAAAGGGCTTGGGACACTATAATATCAGCCTCAACTTTGAATTCTCTGCTTGATGTCACATCTGGCAGGGACCGGGCGAGGCTTCTGGCATCTTCTAGACCAGAGTCAGGCCATTGGCTCCATGCCTATCCATCACCTAATACTGGCACTTTAATAGACCCAGAATCTTTCCGCATTGCCGCTGCTCTCCGGGTTGGAGCTGTGCTATGCGCGGAACACAATTGTACATCTTGCGGAGCCCGCGTAGATGAGCTCGGCCACCACGGACTCGCCTGCCCTTCAGGCGCCGGCCGCTTGTCCCGCCATTCCGCACTTAATGACATCCTTAGAAGGGCGCTCGTCAGTGCTAACGTACCTGCCGTTCTGGAGCCTCAGATCGTGCGCAACGATGGCAAGCGTCCCGACGGGATGTCATTAATTCCCTGGAGTATGGGTCGCGCGCTGGTGTGGGACGCCACCTGTGCAGACACTTTAGCTGCTTCATACATCCAGTCGACCGGCAGACATGGCGGGGTGGCGGCAGACATGCGTGAGCGTCTAAAGTTTCTTAAATACAGTTGTCTCGGCGCCCAATATGAATTCGTCCCGTTTGGCGTCGAGACACTAGGTCCGTGGGGCAGGAGCGCTCTGACTCTCCACAAGGAGATCGGCAAACGCCTCAGAGAGGCAACAGGCGACCCTCGGGCGGGCAGCTTTCTCGCGCAAAGAATTTCAATCGCAATTCAACGCGGGAATGCTGCCTGCGTGATGGGCACCCTACCAAGGGCGGCAAATTTTGATAAATATTTTTAGGTATCAGTTTTAATTTTAATTTATTTTAATTTTGTAGTTGTAACGTGTGATTATATTTATATTATCATTATCAAGTAATTTGTTTCATTGGTCCACAAGTATTTTAGTATTCGCATCAATAAGTCCAGGTCAAGAGTCACCAGTAACAGTAAGGTGTTACACTGAAGCGAACGGGCCGATAGCGCCGCGTTGGGCGACCGCCAAGGCAATTTGCATCGCTACCCATTTCGGAACATCGCCAAGTCTAGGCGAACAAAACCACAGAGAATTACCCTCCATTCCAATAATAATTAAAGCAAACATTTCGCAAGCGAGACGGACGCTGGCCGTTATGGAGCTTATAAAACATCGGCCCAACTTGCAATTAAGAAACGATGTGCACGTCTATTTGCCGACGCGGAAGAGACCGGCTGCAATGGACCATCCCGTGGTTCGTGCGGTCGACGTGCGGTGAGCAGAGCCAAGCGGCTGACTATCTAAATTAATACCTTTGATATTCCAAATATCAATATTTTCAGAGCTTGTGAAGTGCTTCACGGCTAGACGTGCAGGCCTTCCGCCTTGGCATCCCGACGTACGTTAACGAAGCGAGTTATGCGAAACATATGTCGATAAAAAGAACATGAAAATATTATAATTCATCATAATATGCTTTTAAATAATATTAGTCTTGCTATTAAACTAGAATTATTTTCGAATTTGCCACCTACATGTAAGATCTCGTATCTACGACATATTATGTCTAATATCACACTAATATTATAAAGGCGAAAGTTTGTGTGGAAGCGTGTGAGTGTTTGATACTCCTTGACGTAAATTTCTACCGAATCGGTTCGCCGATTTTATCCGATTCGGCTGAAGTTTGGAATGGATATAAAATATTCCCTGGATTAACACAGGCTACTTTTTATCCCGGAAAAAACCCTGATTCCCGCAGGATTATTGAAATACAGAATTTCACGCGAACGGAGTCGCCAGCGCCCGCTAGTAATTAATATTTAAGGTTTAAAAATAAATCTCTCATTCTTCCGAAGATTTTGATGGTGCCACCATATATTTCTGTAATTATGATATTAGACTTTCAGAATTACAGAAATATATGGTGACTAAAAAATAACGGGAAATTTGTGACACGTTCCTGAACACACATAATATCAGCAACATCTTCAGCTGTCACAGGTCCTTCGAGCCGGATAATATTTTAGTACACGCCCAAATCTTTTTTATTGAGAGTTAACACATAGGCTAATATTTGTCCCGAAAAAATGAGATTTGCAAAAACTGATGGTTCAGATGAATGTTTGTTACTCTTTCACGCCGCGACTACTGAACCGTATTAACTGAAACTTGGAATGGAGATAGATTATAATCTGGATTAACACATAGGCAACTTCTTATCTCGGGAAAATTTAATTCCGTCCGTACAAACTTATGTTTCGCGGGTAACACCGTGAGGCACAGCTAGTACAATATAAAAATGTTAATAGCTACATAATTATCTTAGTCTTTTCACAAAATTACAAGAGAATAGTAAAATAGGACAACATCACAACACTATTTTTATTTAGGTACGGCTACTTAGTTGTCCACATATTTTGTCGCTATGGTTTATTTACGAGGTGGCAAAAGCTTTGATGTAGCATTGGCTGTTGTCCACCGGTGAGACGGACGGCGCGTCGGCCAGACTTGACACGGTAACTACCTCTGTTACCAAACAAACGAGATTATTATAGGCCTACAAATACACTAATTATGTGACATTAGATTTACAGATCACTGAGATAGTTAATAATTTTAAATGGTCATTAAATCAGCGGTCATAAAAATGGATCTTCAAACAATAAGCCATGTGGCCAAAGAAAAGTAAAATGAAGTAAATATATGAAATAATAGTAAGCCCGTAACTCCGTTCGCGTAAAATTCTGTTTGTCACAAATCCCGGTATGCTATGCATTTTTCCGGGATAAAAAGTAGTATGTTTTTACGGTCGCGTGGTACAGTAGGTCGTACCTTCTACTTCCACGGTCGTGGGTTCGAGTCCCACAACTGGAAAATATTTGTGTGATGAGCGTGGGTGTTTTCCAGTTTATGAGTGTATTTATACATTAAATATAAGTATTTATATGTAGTATATAAAATATACATGATTAAATCTGCTATCTTAGTACCCATAACACAGACTATACGCTTACTTTGGCGCTAAGTAGTGATGTTTGTATTGTATGAGTATATTTATATATGTTCTGATCCAAGGTCCAATTTATCTCTATACCGAATTAATTAAAATCAATTCAGCGGTTCAAAGTTTAATAATCACAGATTTTTATTTGAAATTGCTACCTAGGGAATATTGGTGAAAACATATAAAATTAGCGTACACGCAAAATGAATAAATAAGGATTCATTGATGTCAACTCAGATAGACCCTGTGATGAAATTCTCATGCTACGTTTCGAGGTCAACTCGAACTTAAGGATAATGACTTTTATTATGTATTCAATTTAAAAATAAATAATTTACAACAGTCTGTTTAATATCGACACTTAAACAACAGAAACAGACATTTCACCCACGCTTTATACGCCGATAATCCTAGACTGTGCAAGTGAAATGTATCCTAATAGTAATGGCACAGGCGCCAGCCATGCTCCCATCACACACTATTCGTATATAGGTTACTAGCTGACGCCGCGCGGTTTCACCCGCGTGGTTCCTGTTCCCGTAGGAATACGGGGATAATATATAGCCTATAGCCTTCCTCGATAAATGGGCTATCTACCACTGAAAGAATTTTTTAAATCGGACCAGCAGTTCCTGAGATTAGCGCGTTCAATCAAACAAGCAAACAAATTCTTCAGCTTTATAATATTAGTATAGATATTTTAAGAATCATTATTGAATAAATTGAGACGTTAGCTAAATATGACAACAACATTTACACAACACCATTCAACCTTGCAATGTGCGGGGCACATAATTCGCAGATTCGATAGACGTTGGGGTCTCAAGGTGCTGGAATGACGACCCCTTACTATAAAGCATAGTGTTCGACCCTCAACCCCTTACCAGGTGGACTGACGATATTAATAGAGAAGCAGGATGTCGGTGGCTCAGGATCGTGATGTTTGGAAGTCCTAATAACTCGTGGACTATTTGAATGGACTTCCATCGACTGATATGATGATGAGGTCTCAACCTTACCTGTTGCTACTCCTGTTTTCCGCATCGTGTCACAGTGTAGTCTCGAAGGAAACGGCTCGACCGATTTTAATGTTTTTTTTTATAGTTTTGTTAGGTAAGTATATACGAGAATATATATGAGATTAGTAGTAGATATGAGAATGGCAGAACTACGTTTGCCGAGTCAACTAGTTAATTTTGCACTTTAATTATGCATAAAAAAGTGTATTTAACTACGTGCCAAGTACTTTCTAGTTTGGAGGGCGTAATATCTGGTACTGCATACACATTTATTAAACAGATTATTGAGTAGTATGTAATATTTGATTAATATAGACACCATAATATGCTGCAGTGGGAAAATAATTCGCATGGCTTTATTTACAATGTAGAGCAACTTGAATGGGTGAACATTAACAAAAGTTTTGTTAAATAACAGGACTGGAAAAGGAGGAATCAGAGACTGGAGGTTATCATGAGTTTGTGCCCAATCAATCTTTGTTTTCTAATAAGAGAGGGTGAGAAAAAGTTCACCTTTATTGAAAATACGCCTAATTCCATAGGGCACTGGGCAGAAACCTCCTATTTGCTATAACGATTTTTGCATATTTCCCTTTTTTCATCCTTTCTCATCTTTAAGCATGAAAGGCAAAATTTTGAAAAGTACAATATTTTTTTTCTAAGCGCCATTTCAATTGTTATAGTTACTTACCCATTATAGTACCCCACGTGATTCATTTTCACAAGACTTATCAGATTTTATCGCTAAGTACGTTTTATCAGGTCGAAAGATATACGAATACGATAAAGGAGAATATGACGGCACAATGATAATTATGTTTAGAAGATAGAGCAAAAATACATGAAAACGGAACTTTACACAGACTTTCTTTAGTATGGAATTAAATAAATGCATCTCAAAAACTAACAATATTTCTATAAGTGCGTAATCACGAAGGAAAATACATATTGCTAGTAATTTTTTGAAACAGACAGACAGAAATCTATGGACAAATCATTGCATAGATAAGAGAATAAATTATGAAAGTACCTACGATAATTAAAGTAAAAAATAGAGAAGTGAATGATAACGGTTACGCGTATTATGAAAATTCAGTAGGTACCTATCTCTTACAGAATCAAAATATGATGTAATGCAATTACCAAATGTTAAATATGATGGGACCAAAAAATTTAAATTTACTAGTGAACGCCTGAGACTTCGTCGTGGTGCATTACTTTTTTTTAGTTCCCTTAATGAAACAAACCTTGCACAAAATACAAACAGCTCAATCTAAACTTACCTACGAGGGAAATTCGCAAATTAATCCGATTAGTAATATAGGAGACGGGAATGATAAGAGACTATACGAAAACATTATATCGAAATACATTTTGCTTTAATATATTGACTAGTTTAACCCCTAGAACAAGGGTTCAAAATAATGATTGTCTCGTCAATTTTAATATCGGTAATGTTCCGATTCTCACGTTTTATTTAGCCACAAATAGTTATGTTTATGGACTCAACAGTAATGTCCTTTCTATGTTTAATTCTTGCACTATTCAGTAATTTTAGCTGTTTCTGTGAGAGTTAGATGATTGTCTCGTCAATTTTAATATCGGTAATGTTTCGGTCCTCACGTTTTATTTAGCCGCAAATAGTTCTGTTTATGGACTCAACAGTAATGTCCTTTCTATGTTTAATTCTTGCACTATTCAATAAGCAGTTTCTGTGAGTGTTAGACCATACAATACTTGATTTGTAATAATTTATAACAGACTCCCAGGACCTATTTCAGAAAAGCCTTCCCGAAAACTTAGTCTTCAACTGTCTAAACGCATGTCTTTGTTATTACTTCATGTTAAGACACAATTTGTGATTATGCTATCCGTCTCTTATCAGAAGGTGCTAAAACAGGTCCTTAATGCTGTTAGGTAGGTATTATATTAAATATGTATTACAGAAACCGATTATGAAGATAAATTTACTTGAAATCATTTAATACAGATTATTCCTTCTTATTAGTGGATATTTTGTACAAATGAAGTAAATGATCTGACGCACAAACTTGACTAGGTAGTACTGTCAGGTAAATATAATCTCTATTTGGTACTTCCGTGCGTCTCGATTTTTAAATGGGATTCAGGTTGCGATTTTCGTGTTTACATTGCCTTCGTTTTTTGACACTACGTTTACAATAAAGACAATTTGCGCAAGTTTTTTGAACTGTGCCATCGTGATACAACTTTTACCCGCAGCCGAACAAGACTCCTTAGTCATTTGAGTGATGGTAAGGACATTGTAAGAGATGACGTCATCAATGAATTTGTATTTTTATGACTTATTCATTCAGCATCTACCTAACTGCAATGCACTTTTACAATTTGTCAAGTTTTTTACGTAAACGTAACACGATTATGCATACGAGTACAACTAAATACAGGTGCTTTTCCTTACTAATATATTAATACTTCATCTATTTTAACAATTGTAAAGTTTTTTTTGTGTGTACTTACGCCAATATTTAACTCAATATAAAACAATAAAGCAGACTGTAGATCCCACCCCGCTAGGTTTACGTAGAATAAAATCAGTTTTGAGTGTGGAAGCCTTAAAAGATGGATCTTTCCTTGGGCATGCCTTTGCTTTGTCTTCCATAAAATTCCACCAGATACAAGATTTAGTGTGTGTGTCATGTTAGTGCGTAAAGTAATAAAAGCAGTAGGTAGGTATTGCTTACCAATTTGGGAAAAACCAAGGATCAAGGTTCATAGGAACAACGAATGTTTTTCCTTTTACAATAATATTAAGCAACTAAATAGGTACCTAGGTACCTAGATACACAGGTCAGTTACAGTGATTTCAGACTTTTATACCTACTTGAGAGAAAGTTTAATTATACAGATGATGATGAAGAAATCAAATTATAGTACTTCTCCAATGATTTCATTAAACATAATAACAATCTTGCAGTTATTGGTAGGTTACTATAATGTAATAACGTAGGTTTACCTGTGGTTTTAATTAATTTGTACAAGCATTACAAGAACAAAGGCACAGTAAATACTTTACTCTGCCTAAGGTGACTAGTGACCACTTTATTCGATAATAAACGCTTGGCCACTGAGGTAGGTGACATGTTAGGTAGGTATCATAAGTAAGCATTCCCATTCTATTCAATTATATTACGTACAGATTTGAGTAAATAGGTAGATATACCATTGAAGTTTGAAGTATTATACCTACTTCAAATTACTATAAATTACACAATTTGATAATTGTGTACATATCGACAAACATTGATATCTATCTATCTAGGAGTACCTACTATGAGGTTGTTGTGTACTATTACATTCAAGAAGCCAAGGAAATGCGCAATAGTCACTTACCTACAACTGAATTGAGGAATAGAAAGGCCGATGACATCGTAGAATATTTTTAGCTGTAGCAGCAGAAAATATAGCCATATGCTGGAATGGAATAAGCTACTCAATAGTACCTATGCATGCAATATTTTAAGAGCTCACTTGAGATAGTATATCTGTCCTTCTGGTGTGCGAGCCTGTTCCCACCCAGACGGCAGAGGGCCGAGGTCGTCGGGCAGGTGCGTGCCGACGTCGTAGGACCTCTGCTTGGCGTGCTGGTGCGGCAGCGGCGGCTGCTGGGCGGGCTGGCCCGCGGCGTAGGTCTGCTGCAGGCTGGCCGGCGAGGAGTGCGCTCGGGAGTGGGACACTGGAGCCGAGCCAGTCGCGGACGACGAGCCGAACGCCGAATCGGCCGAGTTTTCTCGCGAGTGAGAGACAGATGGCGACTTGGAACCGGTCGACGGCGGGTTAAAGAACGACTTCGGAAGCTGTCGCATTCGCAGAGGCACCTGTAGCGGTCGTTTAGAGTCGGGCTTGAGCACTGTGTCGAATAATGACTGCAGAACCGAGTCAGAATCCTGGTCCACGCGGAGGACCAGGTTCGATTTCTGTTCACCGTCCGAGTTGAGAGCCATGGTTGTGTCGGAACGAATAAATCTCGAAACCGACCTGGCCCACCGCTGTGACACAACACTAGCTCGCGACGGGTCGGCGCGGCGCCACCCGACGTATTCGTAGTATAGCGCTCGGTGCGCGACTGTCGCACGCCCCGCGCCCGCGCCTGCCCACGCGCACCCGCCCCCCGCGCGCGCCGCGGACCGGTCTCCGCGAGCGATGCCCCGCAACCCGCTCAGCGCACCTACCTAGCGACTGCGGACTGACTATCCTTCACTTGCGGTTGCGTTTAACCCATCACAAAGCTCTACAAAACAACGATTTTCGCCTATTAATAGGCTTTATGACTACTTTACCTGATGCACACCTGCAGTTCTTTTCATCTACTACCTACCTACCTGGAAATCTTATTTAATCTACCTGGAAATTTAGTCTACTTACAAATAATAAGTACTTAGATATAAAAAATCATATATAAGTCAAAAAATCATATAAAGGTTTAAGGAGATCATATAAATATAAAACAAGTATTATTAGGTAAACTTAAGAGGGTAATTTTTGAAATTTTTAGTGTGTCATATGTCATCGTTATCATATTTATACCTAACTAGCGGACAACCGCGAATTCGTCCGCGTGGAAATCAATGTAAACTTTCAAACCCTATTTCACCACTTTAGTTTGAATTTTAAAAATTTTTGAATCCCTTAATTAAAAATAATCGATATATTTCGTATTTATATTATATTTCTCTATACCTATTATGATCTTAAACCGTGCCAAGTTTCATTTGAATTCATTCAGTCAAAAAGGAGGAGGTTCTACGTTCGTCTGTAATCTGTATGTATGATTTTTTTTTATGTATGTCCAGCGATAATACCGTCATTTATCAACCTTTTTCAAAATTCTATTTTTGTTTTGAAGGGTTGGATTCCAGTGTGGTCCCATTTTTTTCATATCAGGATCTGATGATGACATCCTGGAGAAATCGAGGGGAACTTTCGAAAATCGTAAAGACGGCTAGTGCGTTTGTTAGTGTTTCCATAAGGTATTTTAAACCAATACAATTTTATGAAAGTCTGGAGTTAGTCTGATGATGGAGCCGAAACACAGACGATGGAACTCGTCAACGATTTACAGCAGTTACCTTTTGTTTGAGCTTGATTAATTTGAATTGATGAGAACTTTCCACCTACATGGGTTGTGACTGTATTAAGGATTATGATGAAGATGAAGGACAGTGAAGAGAACTTCTCGACGGTTCACAGTAGCTACCTTGTGTTTGGACTTGAGTAATTTTATATTGATGAGAACTTTCCATCCCTAATGTGTTGTGACTGCATAAAGGGTCTGGTGATGAAGACGGAGGACGGTTAAGACAATTCCTTATTGTTTATGATACCTTTCACATTTTTCTGAATATTCATATTACATATGGATAAAGAAATTTTGAAATTTTGTATATTAGTTAAGAAGTATTTTCAAAATTGGGATTGTAGGACTTAGGTACTTATTACAAGAAAATAACGTTTTAGCTAATTGCTTGTTAATTTTTGTTCACACGGAGTAGGTATGCTAACACTAAAAATAAAAAATTAAAATTTTAATAAAAAAAATCAACCTACTTCCAGCCCAAAAATTAACTTAAACTAAAGCAAAAAATAACATCTTCATAGCTATGTGCTACCTTCTGATCAGTTTGAAGGCGGTACCAATACTAGTACAAATACAAATACCAACAAAAGTACCAATACCAATACACCAATACCAATCGTACCAATGCAACAATCAATACAAATACAAATATCAATTCAAATACCAATACCAATATATGCGAAAGGTCATCACGATAATATCTTGAAAACTGTTTGCCTTACGTACAAAGTTGAAATTGGGCAGGGAGGTAGTTTGTAGGCAGTAGACGTCCATTACGAATGGATTTTGCGGGGAGGACCGGATTTAGGAGGTCTAAGGGCGGACGAAGTCGCGGGCGTCCGCTAGTACATTTATGTATAATCAAAGTATGTACCATTCCTATCTACTATCTATGCACTTTTGTCATCTTAAAGGTAGTGCATTGATCTCTTTGCTAAATAAAAGAAGGCGAAAACTTTTTAAAGGCGCTCTGGACTGCCGAGTTGAATATTTTCTTTTCAATTTTGTATACCAAAAATAACCCGTCTGTAGTGCAGTGTGGGGTCTAGCGTTGTTCTGAAGTAGCAGTGGCCTAGAGCGAAAGCTAGCTGCTTAGCTAGCTTTTTAGTGATCATCATTCAGCGTGCGGCGTATAGTCTTCAATTCTTCATAATCAACTTCGGTCTTCGGCCGTCCACGAGGTCGAGGATTGTACTACAGTTACGCCTATAACAAAGAAAAAGATCAACTATAACCCTAACGTATAAAAAAACTGTGTCTATAGAACGATTGTAAATGCTGAATTGTGCAGTTGAATGAATGAAAAAATCAGTCAACAACTTCTAGTTTACTAAAATATGAGATTACGTTTCATTTGTAAGTACATATTTCTAACTTATATCAATTTTTAATAAAAATAATAAATAAAAAGAATCGATTTTTCAGCCAAAAGAGCAAAACATTGGTCAAATAATCGAATGTGTAATGTAAACGATGTGTGAGTGCAACTCATCCCCCTAGACCCCTCATAAAATTGGTGAATTTGGGTGCGATGCAACTTCTGTATCTAATTACTCTAGGAATAAGTATACTGTGTCTAGGATTCGTGACATTAATCTTTAATTAAAATAATTGACAATCCTCCCAGCTTCTCTAGATTGACATTGAGGTTGACAGCAATGAGGATTTGCCAACATTACAACTGTTAGAAATGTTTATGTAAATAACTATTATAGGGTTGTGGCTAACAAAAGAATGGAACATATATATTATAATATATAACTATAATACATATCTATTTAAATAGAAATAATAAATATTATATAGGTTATAAGAAGAATATTTATTCTGTACTAGCGGACGCCCCCTACTTCGTACGCGTGTGTAGTTTTCACAAATTCCGCGGAAACCATATATTTTTCAGGGATAAATATAGCCTATATGTTGCATAATAACCTCTTCTATCTCTCTGTAAAACTCTCATTAAAATCGGTTCAGCCTTTTCAAATATTAGCCTGGACAAAGAGACAGGCAAAAATTTTAAAAAAGCTTTTTTGTATTTTATCCCCGTTTTCCTACGGGAACGGGAATCACGTGGGTAAAACTACTACTACTAGTAATTAGAATAATGTGCGTCAACTCGCCAACAAACTGCCTGTACCTACAATTTGGCGAGAGTATAGATATGTTAAATAATTGTTAAGTCTTATCGATAAAATAAATTAAAAATAAAAGACACTGTACCGAAGATATCCCGGACGTCAGCCTATACGAGATAAGTATGGCTATCAAACAACTAAAGAACAATGCGGCACAAAGTGAAGACGGAATCACAGCAGATCTCCTGAATGCGGGTGGAAAACTGATACTTAAGGTCCTTCAACGATTGTTCAATTCCGTCATTCACGAGGGCACTACACCTCAGACGTGGCACAGGAGCGTAGTGGTTCTGTTCTTCAAAACGCATGATAACACTCTACTGAAGAATTATAGACTCAATTTTGAGCCATGTCTCAAGTTGTTCTCTAGAAACATTACGAATCGTCTCGCTCGTAGGTTTGACGAATTCCAGCCTCCCGAACAAGCCGGTTTCCGAGCAGGCTTTAAGAGTAGTACCTTATACCACATCCATACACTGCGGCAGGTTATACTGTTATAGGTGACTGAAGAATATAAACAGCCACTTTACTTATCGTTTGTGTACGAGAAAGCCATCAAATCGATGGAAACCTGAGGTCTTTACAGGGATTCCAAATTGACTATCGGTACATTCAAGTGTTGAAGTGTTTGTACGAAAACGTCCGTATACATGATCAGACTACGAGGCCAATTTAATTGCAGCGAGGTGTGTGACAGGGAGATGTTATCTCCCCGAATCTGTCTGATCTGAAACCGCCGTCTTTAAGCTTCTGGATTGGAACGGAATTGGCAGAAGAACATGAATGGCGAGTATATCACTCAACTGCGATTTCCCGAGAATGTGGTAGTCATAGCAGAGACTCTGGATGACCTTAGAATCATTCTCAATGACCTCAGCAGAATGTCTCAACAGGTGGACCATAAAATGAACATGAGTAAGGCAAAGATACTTACTTACTTTGGGGCTAGATAGTGATGTGTATTGTTTAAGTATATTTATTTATTTATTTATTTATTTATTTATTATTTTATTAAAGATCATGTGTAACGCTCAAATGCCGCTCTAACCAGTTTAATAAATTCAAAATTCATTTATTTCAAGTAGGCATAGTTTACAAGCATTTTTGACACGTCAATTGACTATTTGTAAAGATTCTATCACTATTGTTGAGGACTCTGCTATATATCTAGGACAATTCAGTTAGGTCCAATTTTGAGAAGGAGGTAAACCGCCGAATTCAACTCGGTTGGGCAGCGTTCGGGAATTTCCGCAACATATTTTTGTCCAAAACTCCTCAGTGCCTGAAGACAAAGTCTTCAAAAAGTGCGTATTGCTAGTGATGACTTACGGATCCCAGATCAGATCTGGTCGCCTGTGGCCCTCATAAAAAGGCTCTCACTCAGCGGGCGATAGAGCTAAGCTTGGGGTTTCTCTGCGAGAACAAATCAGAAATGAGGAGATCCGCAGAAGAACCAAAACTGCAGTGGTAATGGGCAGGCCACTTAGTACAAAGAGCCGATGGACGTTGTTGACCAAAGGTGCTGTAATGGCGACCCTGCACCGGAAAGCACAGTTTTGGTCGACTCTCCACTAGGTGGACCAAGGAAATCAAGCGGGTTGCAGGGTGCCGCTGGATACTCGCGGCTCGAGACCGTTTTGTTTAGAAGTTTATGCAAGAGGCCTATGTCCTGCAGGCTGCAGTTAAAGTCCATCGGCTGTTAATGATGATGATGAATGATGACCAATACAAAAATACTCCATCTTATTTATTTAGTTTTTGTGAACAGTTCTTAAAATACGTTTAAGAACTTATGACGCTATTTTTCTTAAATAATATTGAAAATTACTGATGCGACGCTTGCGAATGTACTCGTTTTTGAATTTTGTATTTGGGAGGCTACGACTCCGTCGTGTTCCGTGCGCTACATCAGTCTATTATTCTTTTATCTGTGGGTGGAATATTATTAACTTTTTATAGATATGAAAAAGTCCGCGATGGCATAATATATCTATCTAGGAGTCTACAATAAAAGCTTATATTGATTGTCTTGCAGATAAAGTCACGGGCATCCGCTAGCTAGAACGTATATTAAAAATCTGATTCGTTGTGGTAACCCTATAATTTTAATGACAAATTAAAATGACAATTGACATTTGACATTTAGTTTTTAATTTTTATTTTTTATCTATGGTCTTTATTTACTTTGGTGCACTTTGGTGATCCGGATTTCTTAATTCATATTTTCATGTAAATACTACGCGTTTTCAATAAATTTAACGAAAGTAGAGATATAGATAGAATTCGAATAATTTTATGTGAAATAGGTCAATAGCATCAAGCGCTATACGATTGCGTAATGTCGTTGTTTTCTATAGTTTTCGAGTTTGCGCACTGGATCATTACTGCAAATATCAATACTTCACTATGCAAGACCCATAATCGCTATATTAAAATGCGCATGCGTTATATGTCCTTAGATAACAGCGAAAAAATCACTACACAAACCCCACGTAGCATACATAAGTGGGATAAATTATCTAAAGTTCGTAAACTAAGTATGCTATTGCTAGTTATTGTTTGACAATGTCTATAACAATTACAAATTTTGAAAGATGTTGCCGACTTTGCGCAGAAGAACAGGAAGTGACAATAATGCTATTCAGTGAGGAAGCTGAGGCAATGCTGCTCAAAAAAAAGTTAAACAAATACTTGTTGATTGAGGTAAAAATTAAATATTACGAATGTAAAAATATTTTAAGTATATTAAATGCTTATTAAATTTTCAATGATGTTTGCAGGTTGAGGAAGATGACAAATTACCTAAGAATATTTGTATCAAATGTTGCTCTAAACTGCAAACAGTTTGTGAATTTATTGATAAAGCCCTCCAAGCACAGGAGATATTACAAAATTACAGTCTTGCTTTGAACCAGCCTGAAGAGCCAGTAAAAGTGATAAAAGTTATAAAACAAGAGTATGATAGTGACGATGAAGTTAAATTTGCAACTATGGAAATCAGTGTTGATCCAATGGTGGTCCTACAGAACTCAGAAGACACCCAAGAGGAATCATCAAATCCAAACACAGCAGAAAACAGTGAATCCGAGGATCAAGACGTAACACATCTTCACAGTGTTGATGGAGAGGATGTGACAATAAAGCTGATTAAAAAAGGGGATAAGACTGAAGACCTGGCTGAACAAAGTGAGAGTATTATAAAACCTTTTCCTTGCTTGACTTGCCACAGAGGTTTTCATACAGAGTTGGCTCTGAGAAGCCATTTGTGGACTCATAAACCAGAAACAACTCCCACATCAAGTAACCCAAACACATTCAAATGTACCATTTGTCGGGAACAGTTTGATTCTAAAATACAATTTTTGGAACATCTAAAGATTCATAATACACCCGGCATGTGCAAATTATGTGGAAGAAGGTAAGAATTCAATATAAAAACAATATAGAATAATTTTTTAACATGAAAATTGATATATTTAAAAGGTTAGAAATGATGTTGAAAAAGTAACTTATTTAAATCGCTGTTTAAATTTTAGAATAATGAGAATGGTTTGATCTGTTTGCTGAAGTGCCTGTGTATGTAGATTTAATGTCCTCCCATTTGAATGTTGGCTGTAAGTTGTCAATAAAGCAACCCATGTACACTTTTAGTGTAAATATCATATTATAGATGTTTGAGTTCTCTTTCAACATGAGGCATTTACCTGCAGTGTACAAAATATGTCCCAGTAACGTCAAACCTGCACAAAACTCAGGAAAATATTTCTTTTACATCCTACCAAATTTGGGTCAGCAAAGAGAACATTACAAGCAGAGTATTGAGATGTGATAAACAAACTTTTTAACCTGGGTCATATTTCCCAGGCTCTTTCTCTGTCTCTGGTAAACAAAAATAAAATAAAACTTGGCTGATTTTGTTTTGGGCTCTTTTTGGACCAAGGTGCTTTTGGAACCCTCGTAACTTTAATTTTTAGTTTTCGACTTTACTTACCACCATTAAGTTATGATATAACTTGATGCACAGTGAACCTGAAATGCTAAAATATTTGTCTCTCTACATTATATATTCATTCTCATTCCATTTTCTTTCTCTACATTATACAGGATGTTTGGGAGTATTTCCCATAACTTCAATGTGTTGACAAGTCCACTTATATGAGCCGAACATCATAACTTATTTTTTTAACTAAAAAATATAAACTTTTTATGTTTTCATACAAACTAATACAATTAATTCCGACTATCCATGTAACACACGCCTTTTTCTAACCTCGCATTTTAAAAAATGTAAAACTTGGCATAACGTAAATATGTTCCTTAGACATTTTAAATTAATTTTCCTTAAAGAATATAACCATAGAGTTATGGGAAATACTCCTGAGCACCCTGTATATATATAATTATGTGTTTCTATAAGATCTCATTTTCAACTACTCTTGGTACTTTCAGATTTAGAACAGAAGCTAATTTAGAGGCTCACTTGGAAACACATAAATCAACCACAGGCAAATCATACCCGTGCAAAGTGTGTGGACGTTCTTACAACACAAGTAGCAATTTGAAAACACACAGTGTAACCCATAGTAATGAAAGACCATACCAATGTCAGTATTGCAGAAAATGCTTTAAAAGAAATCAAGATTTGAAGGTGAGACAACAACATTTTTGTTAATATTTTTTTTATTTGTTGTGGTTGGTATATTCTTAGCTGTCTGTAGCAGTAAATGGTTAAGGATGTTGATGTTATGTTAGATTTAAAGCAAAAACAGTTTATAGTAGAGTCATGATATTTTAATCTCTTAATTGACAACCATTTATCAAGTCGTTAGTATGTTTGGGTGGTTATCTTGGCTCTAGTAGCATGTCGTAATCTGATATAATCAAATTGTTCTGGTTTCAAGATGGCGTTTCATAGGCAATGGTTGGTTAACTAAAATCATAATTATCAGCCCTTAGATTTTATAATAGAGATTAGAAGCGAACAAAAGCGGCTAATTGTCTTAATTTAATTGAGTCGCAACGAACTTTCGTACGAAAGTTATTTAAATAAAAAATTATAAATATACAAATTATGTTGAGTTGTGTATTAGGGACTTTAAAAATTGTATATATACATAAAAATATAATGGAATTAAACACAAATTTAGCGAGATGGCTTATATTATGGAGCTTAGACACACCGTGCTGATCCAATATGGGTTGGCGGGATTAGGATTTTAATGGTAAATTCATTAACAACCACTAACAGATGTTAATGATAATGAGTGGGACAAATGGCTCTTATAAGCACAGGGATGTAACACCACCAACTTCCCAACTCTGATCTGAGAATTTAATGGAAAAATTCTTAGATAAAACGAACCTCCATATCTCATATAGCCCAAACATTACAATCACACTACATCTAACCACTGGACCAACAAGGCAGTTATTGTTTTGTATGAGGGTTCATTTACACGAGCGGCAACTCTACCGACGACCGCAGTCGTTGACTGAAGTCGGTGAACGCCATCGACCGCCGCCGAGACGTCGCCGACTGCAGTCGACTGCCGTTGGCTGCCGCCGAGAAGTTGCTGACTGCAGTCGGCGATTCCCGTCGACCGCCGCCGAGAGTCACCGAATGCAGTCGTCGGTAGCAGCTGCCCCTCGTGTAAATGAACACTAATGTTAAGATAATATTCTGGTGTTACAGTTCCATATAAATCAACATACTGGAGCGAAACCCTACAAATGTCCATTTTGTGACAAACGTTTCGCCAGCTCAGGCAACTGCTACTCGCACAAGAGTCGCATGCACCCCGGACGACGCTCGGAGAGCATAGTTAGAACACGTGATGGAAATGGTAAAATGATAGAAGCTATGCGGGAAGCGAAGAGCAGAAAAATCGAAGCTCTGCGTGAAAGGAAAATTAAACCAGACATTGCGACTCGGAGTGGTCAAGCTATGCAGTTTCGAGCTATAGCACCCAGACCTGTATACAATGCCAAGGGACCCTTGAAATACCAGTGCACGTTGTGCGAACATAGCTTCCTGAAAAGGGACAATTTTACAGTAAGTCATTCATTCATATATTAGTTCCTTTTCATCATCATAATCATAATCCAATTTTAATGACTCACTAAATAGATTGACTGGATGTTTGCAAAATAAATAAAATTGTAAAATTTCAAAACTTGCTAAAAATTGTAAAACTTTTATTGTGATTAGATGAAAATTCATATATTTTTAGCATTTAAAAAAAAAGCAACTGAACTATAAACATGTACGCACAAATAACAAAGGTATTTGTAATTTTGTTTGAACCCCCATTAAAATCTAACGATCGTTATAATCAAGGACGTCATGAATTCGTATCATTTTGTATTGGGCGTTTTACAGGGATCCGCGGCAGTGTCGCAAATCTGACCCTTTAATTCCCTGCTGGATGCAGGCAGTATGGCGATGTTTGGAAGTCCCTACAAAAGGCCTATGTCCTGCTGTGGACGTCCATCGGCTGATATGATGATGATGATGAAATCCCTGTAGCTCCGAAAGTAATGATCGCAGATATACTGTTACTTTTAAAAATTGATTTATAAACAATTTAAAAAACTGTACCCTATTAAGTAATTTTAAAATCCTAAACTGACCCGAGCTGGGAAGTGAATCAAGGCCTCTGTTAAATACCACAGCACTACCAACTGAGCCAGAGGTCGTCAATATATAGGCGAATAGTCCACCACGCTGGCACAATGCGGATTGGCAGACTTCACACACGCAGGAATTAAAATAATTCTCTGGTATGCAGGTTTCCTCACTATGTTTTCCTTCACCGTTTGAGACACGCATGCCCCGGACCGGATTCGAGCCCACACCTTCCGAAATCGTAGGCAGAGGTCATATCCACTGGGCTATCACGTATCTAGGTGACATATTTATCGATTTTTTTATATTTTCCAGTATCACATGTACCAGCACACAGGGGAAAAACCGTTTAATTGCTCGTACTGCAGTGAAAAGTTCGTAACCAGACGAGGTCTCGCCATACACCACGACCGCTCGCACCCCAGCATCGACCGCCCGCTCGCTTTGTTGACGAGAAATGTTTTACTCAAGTAACAGTATTGCTGAATTGTATTAGATTTATTCAATGTATGGTAGATACGCGATTTTTAGTTTTTTTCGTGACATTCAGAGTTTTTTTGCTCGTGTGAAACGTTTGTAACCAGATGAGGTCTCACCATAAGCCATCACTGTTCGCACCCCGGCCGGTCTCTTTGTTGACGTGAAATGTTTTACTCAAGTAACAGTATTGTTTATGTATTACGCAAATGTATTCGATTTATTGTGTCCATATGTATTATGCACTAAGAGGTTTTAGATTGCAACACCATTTTAGTTAAGGACATGTCCCAATTTTGTATGGAGACTGGGCCTTTATTATATTAAGTATGTCGTTGGTCGCAGGCTAGTCAGGTGAAATTCGTTATCAACCCATATTCGGCTCACTTCTGAACAATATTGTTTAGGTATTACTCAAATTTATTAGATTTATTGTGTCCATATGTACTTAGAGGTTTCAGATTGCCACACTATGTTAGTAAAATTAGACAATTAGCGCCCGATCATATGCCATTAATCTTTGAAACCCTTTGTTGATGCTTCTAACATTTGATGTGCAATTGTATAGTTTTAATTTTTTTGTATAACCTTATAGTATATCGACGGCCCCTATGTATAGTCCCATAATATAGTAGATACGCGACTTTCAGTTTTTTTTTGTGAGTTTAGAAACAGTTTTATTACTCGTACTGCAATCAAAAGTTTGTAACCAGATGAGGTCTCACCATACCAGGGCCGATGATTTCTAACAACCCGATTCCTATCGGTTTACTTTTATTTAACGTGCTCATCCAAAACAAATGAGTCTACAAAATTTCAGTCTTCGCTACTGCACCATACACCATGACTGAGTACTAGTGGGAGTTTCACGTTGACGTAAAACGCAAACTTATATGGAATTGAGTTGTGCAGTAGTGCCACTAGATGGCGCTGTTTCAATTCCTTAGTAATTCGCGTTTACGTTAACGCGATCGTCACAGTATCAAACTGCTACTAGGCCCTCTGTTCGCACCTCGGCCGCTCACTTTGTGGACGCGAAATGTTTTACACAAGTAACAGTATTGCTGATATTGTGTTTATATGTATTAAGAGGTTTCTGATTGCAAAATCATTTTAGTGAAATTTGACTAGCCATTCATCTTCTTTGTTGTAATTAATTAAGTTATGACTGTTTCATGTTCTATTTTTTCGAATTACAATATGCTGTGGAATAATATATCACGATTGATGTTTTATAATAATAAAATGGCAACATGTTAAATTAATTATAAACAACTGTGTTGTTCAGCTTGCAAGTAAAGCTTTTTCATGTTGATGCTTTTTCATGTTAATTTATATGCATTTTTTTTAAACCTTGTATTATATATCAAGTTTTTTTACAATTTCATTTTATAAATTACAGTATATTTTAATATACAGGGTGTTGCGGGGTATGTCCTATAATTTCAAGGTGTTGACAGGTTCACTTATATGAGCCGAACTGCATAACAAAATTTATTTCAACTAAAAAAAATATGTTTCCTACAAATTAATTCAAATAATTCCGACTATCCATCTAACACACGCCTTTATCTGTCTTTGCATTTTAAAATACGTTATCGTAGTGGTAAGACTGTCGATATCGACAAGATATTGCAGCTGGCACTTTGCACTTCACTACTAAGCTACTTTATGGTTGGCTAGGTAATATAAGGATATATGGGACACAATTTAACATCTTGCTAAAGAAATATTTATTACTAAGAAAATATTCATTTTAGATCACATGTTCCTTAGACATTTTTAATTAATTTTCATTAAAGAATATAACCCTAGAGTTATGGGAAATACTCCGAGCATCCTGTATAGTCAAATCAGAAGTAGATTTATTAAAAAAAAAAAACTTTTTGTTTAGTCACGCCGTCGCTCAAGACTTGTACGTTGTACGTACGTACTAATACGTTGGTACTCGTAGTCAACGTTTACTTGCCGTTGAAACGTGTTGGAAAATGATGTGTGTAAAGGGTGTCCCGTAATTAATGGATCAAACAAATAGTTGGTGTTTAACCCGCTTGTGTTTGTGATTGCATAGATTAAGAGTTCCTTGGATATCTGTTTCGGGCCTGGTATTAACCTGACGAAGCGCAGTGAAGCGTGTTTGTAACTTTCACACTATTATTGACTTTGCATATATTGAAATGAAGTGGTATTAACATCTATGCTCTACTATAGGGGAGTAATTCCCTTGCTTATGCCTTTATCACTGGCACTTGCTTGACACATTATTTAATAAAAAAAATTACATAGTCAACAACCATGAGGAAGGCTTAGGAGGTCGGTGTCAATGCCAATGTACTTATTCTACGAATATTAATTTCAGTCAGTAAAATGACATTTCAGAGACAGTTGCACTTGACATTTTACTAGTAAAATGACATTACAGTGACAGTTGTACTTGTCATTTTATTGACTGGAATTAATAATCGTAGAATAGTTGGAGTTACGTTGGTACCTACACTCTTGAGTGTAGTATATGTACATACACGTTAATGTAATGATATAAAATATGTATAGATTGAACTGAAGTATTAATTGTGTTATATTTTGATGTAATTACACATAAATTCCAAAGATGATATGTAGATACTTAAATATAATAAAGGTATGAGTAACGAACGATTGTTTTTTTTTTTTGTGGTAGGTACTTACCTACATTCTTGATTAATTTATTATCATTATTCTTATACTATAAGTATTTGTAATCAACTCCCCATAACCTCTGTTCCAACTTCCAACAGTATTAATTCCAAATGTATTTAATTATCAATTTATATATCAACCATTAGACGGTCTCACTTTGATGTAAACTTAAATAAATACCTGCTGTATTACTCAATAATAGACCTATTTATTCATCTCATGATTTATGCTCCAATTTTCATAAATATGGATTGAAAAAAATAAGCGTAAGCCCACCAACCCGCATTGGAGCAACGTGGTGGATTTAATCTGTATAATATCCCCTCTCCTAGTGAGCCGTTAAAAAGGCTGATAAATGACAATGATGATACGTAGAGTTTGGAATGGAAGTAGATTCTGAAATAGCCCGCCAAATTAAAAAAAAAATCGTAGTAAATTCTTAAAATTATAGTGCAAATATTGGACTGAGTTTAATACTTATATTCTAAGTACTAAAGTAATATAATGTTCACAAACAAAAAAATAATTTAAACAAACTATCAAAACGCATGTTTTTTTTTATTTGTTTATATGATTTTTTTAACATTTGGCTGGCGATTTCATTCTCTATTTTCAACAGCCAAAGCCAATTGTACATATGTTTTCTGTGGCCAAACTTTAAACCAATGACCATGCAATACATTAATTAATCGTTGATATAGATTAGAAAAAAATATGGCAAGGCCCAGCCTTACTACATTCTCGTGCGAAACGTGTTCAAATCCGCGTATAAGCCGCGAAACGAGTGTAGTACAGTTTCACTTGCCCTTTGCAAGTTTAGATTTGCACAGTGCGTTAACCTATTTTTGTTGGTTTTATGTTCCACTACAAAGGATTCGTAAACTGTATCATTATGAAGATGCGAATTTTGCGAGTGTGAGACATATTATGACAGTTATTTCTGCTTCAAGCACAGAAAACTCACAACATTAGGCTTCAAGCATCACGCTGAGAAACGCGCCGCCGCCGAGCATTCGCGCAAGAATCTAGAGCAGCCCTTAATCCAATTTGACACTGACGTCTTTGTCTTTTTATTCATCTGTGGTTAAGTCAGTGTCCGTTGTCAAATGTCAATGTGACAATTGACATGCAAATTCAAAATAGTTTGGATTGAATTGATTCATTTCATTTTCATAATCATTTCATTTCGTCCATCGACCTTTAGAATGACCTCAAGGTTGAATAGTCAATAGGAAATTAAATGCGCATGCGTTAGTAGAATTCCGTCAAACAGTGTTTGGCGCGCTGATAATACGAGGTAGCTTGATCACGATGAAATTACTTCTCTCATCATTAGTCGTTCGCCAGTTATCGTACGTTTCCCACGTTACGTTCCTCAGTGCGTTTCTTGCTTCGTGTTGAAATGTCGTGTGATTATTTGATAAACAATAAGGAAATGGCTCGACAGAATGGTATTGTACAACCTTTGCTAACTGGTAAGTCCTATGTTCTCAAATAAACATGCAAGTAGGAACTAAGTATTACGAAGTTGCATTAATTTTGGAGCGAATGTTCAAAATAAGGTTTTTCATTCTTTTTTTTTTAATTATTACATTTTTAATAATAAGAAAACCACAGAGAACAAGTTGTTTTTTTATATATATATTTTTAGTTAACTAAACAAAACTTTAGCTTAAGGTAATTTGAGTAGTTTATATCTATTATAATTTTACAGATTTATATCAAATAACTATGGCTTATGCATATTGGAAATCAGGAAAAGTAGATGATACTGCTGTCTTCGATTTATTTTTCCGCACTAACCCATTTCAAGGAGAATTCACAATTTTTGCTGGACTCGAGGAATGTCTGAAGTTCTTGGAAAATTTTCATTATTCTGACAGTGGTATGTAATAATACCTGATAATTTAAATTGGTTTATCTGTCTTTCATTATTTATATTTATGCTTCGGAATGTTGAGTTGTTGACGGACTAAACAGTTTTAAATTGGAAAAAATTAATAATATGCTTCTTTAGAACACAAGCTGGGAAACTATTAGATTAATACAAATAATATATGTTTAATATAATTCATACTAGTTTATACCTACCTACTACAATGTAAGTAATCTCTTGAAATTACATTATTACAAATCCTCGAGAGATATTGACTCTACTGGAGTCCGAGAGTTTTTTAGTTTCAGAACTTTAATAAGAGATTTTTGTTGGGTCTGGATGGGCTCACTGCTTTGATTTGTAGGTTTCTGCATCACTTGCTTCATTCAATAAAATGCTTCATATAGTCACAAAGTTAATTTTTACCATATATACATTAGAGTGGAATTCCACAATCTTATTCCTGTTTCTACCACAGTGAATAGTGAGTAGCCGTAAAGTGGCATCCCTTGGTTGACCTTCAGAAAGTAAAAATTGAGAGAATATTTCATAAGTGGAACTAATAATAATTATATCCTAATTCATCTACCTACTGTAAGTAGTTTTAATTGTTTGATAGTGTATTTTCTTATAAACTATTTATTTTCAGACATTGAATATTTAGTTCAAACACTGCCACCCAATATTGAACCTGAATTTTTTGAATACCTCAAGGATTTGACATGCAAGGATATCAAATTAAGTGCAATTGAGGAAGGCTCTGTGGTATTCCCAAGGTATGTTTCATCACATTTGTCCTAGTAAACTAGATTGATAAAGTTTAATCACTTTTTAATTAGTTAACCATTTATTGGATATTCATCCTGCCCTGATATACTAGCAGATACCCACAATTTTGTCCACCCTTAGACCTTGTCACTCCAGTCCTCTCGCAAAATCCGTTCTTAGCATACATTTACTAACTATAAACTACATACTTCCTTGCAAACTTAGTACTCCTTGCCAACTAGGCTTAGTATGTTGACAACACATTCAACCCATATCTCACACCTACCTAAATTTAATATTTTAAACAAAGTAACATATACCTGAAAGTACAATCCAATATACTTATTTAGAATATGTAAATTAGATTTCAATGCATATTTAATCCAATTACAAGTTGAAATTAAAAATTTTGAATAATTGCTGTAGGTCACTAAAATACCGATTTTTATGCCAGAAATTCTTATTCTGCCATCATATAGAAAAGTGTAAATGGTGTTGCAATATGTGAGCTGGATCAAAGAAATTATTTATTTCCTGGCTTTCAAATTAAAAAAACGGCATCCAAATAGGTCCATCCGTTTCATAGTTAAAATGCCACAGACAGGCAAACACAGACAGACAGACAGATATTGACGTCAAACTTGTAACACCACTCTTTTTGTTGCGTCAGGGGTTAAAATTAAAATGCCTTACATCATTTTGAAAAAGAGCTGATACTCTTACACTACTGGACCGATATTAACCAAACTTAGCTAAGAACCACTGCAAGGAAACTGGCTTTCAAGAAATAACAGCACCAAAATCGGCCCATCCGTTTGAAAGCTACAATACCACAGACAGTCACACACAAACACACACACACACACACACAGACAGACATTAACGTCAAATATAAGAGTTTAATATATTGGAACAAGGAACAATTATCTGAAGATAAGTTTTAAAGAAAATAAAACATTCTCATAGTGACTTGGCTATAACTGAGCGTAATAACTGAGTCACTTTGATTCAGTGCAGTTTTACTAGGTATTTGATTTTTTTACACAGATAAACATGAGTAACTTTTGTATCCAAAAAAAGTATGCACCATTCCCGATTGATAGAAAAAAAAACATATTTACATGTAGGTGAAGCCGCAGACAAGAAATAGTGTGTAATATTATAACTATTTAAAAGGATAATAAACCGCAGAACACACTTAGTTACATAATATTTATTACGTCTTATTATATTGTTTTCTTAATTGGCTTCCTGCATTGTTTTATACTAATTTTAGACTAGGGGCATTCACATGGTTGGCTTGTGTTAGGCCGTTTTGTAATTCATGCATTGCATATTACGTCATTGGTGTCGCATTTAGAATTTAGATCCAATATCGGAAGCGCTCGATTGCTCACCGTGTATGTTTGTTTTTTAATGATTGCAAATTAACTTAGCCCCATTCGCACGAGAGTTTTTTTAACGGACGTTAAAAAAGCGTTCAAATACGACAAATGCATTCCCAAGTATAATGATGTTCACACGACGTTTTTAATACACGACGATTTTTATCGAGCAGTATTGCATTATCAATTTTGGACTTTGGAAATAGACCTTTATTTAACTTCATACTATATCTGAACGCTTTTTTAACTTCCGTTAAAAATAAAACTCGCGTTTGAAACGAGGGCTTAGTAAAACTATATTTCTGTATTAATATTTTAGAGGAAAAGTTTGTCGGGTAATCTCTAAATCTACGGAACCGATTTTGAAAGTTATTTTACCACTAGAAAGCCACGTTATTTGTGAATGTCATAGGCTATATTTTATTCCCGTATTCTCATTGGAATGCGGACTACGCGGGTGAAACCGCGGGGCGTCGGCTAGTAATATTGTAGAGGTGAAGCTGAGTATGTTAGGTTGTTCGGTTTATTCTCAGAAAATACTGATTCAAATTGAAAAATCATTTTTGTGTTGGATAGTCCATTTATCGGGAAAGGCTGTAGACTATATAACATCACGCTACGAACAATAGGAGCAGAGCATTAATGAATAATGAAAAATGTGGTAAAACGGGAAAAAATATTAGTTTTTGATTCCATTCCTTCCGTTGCGTGTGCTCTGTGTAAACGCAGAAATTCTGTATGACAGAATTGTTTCGCTTAAAAAGTATTTAAAGGGATTTTTACGTGGACTAAGTTAACCTATAATGTTATCTAGATCTTACGGCCATATATTTATAAACTTGGATTAAAATTTAAGCATCAATATTTAAAAGTAAAGTGAACTTAAATTAGTAGTGCTTACGTCCACTTTACTTTAATTTCAATCAATTTGCTTCAAAGAAAAGTGGACGTAAACACTACTAATTCAAGCATCAATGTTTTAAAGTAAAGTTAACTTAAATTAGTAGTGTTTACGTCCACTTTACTTTAAAGTAAATTATGCTCAATCAATGTGCTTCAAAGTGGACGTAATCACTACTAATTTAACTTCAGTTTACTTTGAACTATCGATGCTTAAATTTTAATCTATGTTTATAAAATACGTCCGTAAGATACGTAATAGTCTAAGATCCCAGAGCAATATGACGCAGGTATTCAAAGCACATGAGATGCTACTGAGAATGTAAGGTTTCATCTATGTGAAAATAAGTTATGTCAGACACGTTAATCCATGTTTAAAAAATTTAAGCATCAATATTTAAAAGTAAAGTGAACTTAAATTAGTAGTGCTTACGTCCACTTTACTTTAATTTCAATCAATTTGCTTCAAAGAAAAGTGGACGTAAACACTACTAATTCAAGCATCAATGTTTTAAAGTAAAGTTAACTTAAATTAGTAGTGTTTACGTCCACTTTACTTTAAAGTAAATTATGCTCAATCAATGTGCTTCAAAGTGGACGTAATCACTACTAATTTAACTTCAGTTTACTTTGAACTATCGATGCTTAAATTTTAATCTATGTTTATAAAATACGTCCGTAAGATACGTAATAGTCTAAGATCCCAGAGCAATATGACGCAGGTATTCAAAGCACATGAGATGCTACTGAGAATGTAAGGTTTCATCTATGTGAAAATAAGTTATGTCAGACACGTTAATCCATGTTTAAAAAATAATATCGCCCTGGCATCTTAATCTATAACATTTTACGTTAATCCATGTTTAAAAATATGGCCGTTAGATTAAAAAGAAGTAAACTTTATTTTGTGGACGTATCAAGAATCTACATGCTCCGGTATCGTAGTGAAACGTATCTAGTATCTACATACTTTGAATATTATCAACATCGCCACATGTGATTAAATAGATAGGCTGAGCGCGCATCTCTATTTTTCCACCAGTCCAAAGTCATAAGTTCGGATATGTAGGCAGGTACGTATAGCTTAAAGCTGTGATAGCGGAGGAGCATTCCGGAGGGTGTGGGTTCGAATCCGATCCCGGCAAGCACCTCCAATTTTTCAGTTGTGTGCATTTTAAGAAATTAAATATCACGTGTCTCAAACGGTGAAAGAAAAACATCGTGAGGAAACCTGCATACCAGAGAATTTACTTAGTTCGCTGCGTGTATGAAGTCTGCCAATCCGCATTGGGCCAGCGTGGTGGGCCTAACCCCTCTCATTCTGATCGGAGACTCGAGCTCAGCAGTGAGCATAATATAAACACTGGGCTCTAACATAATAATAATAATACGTACAAAATAAAATAGGTTTCCTTGTACACTATGAACTTCCGCAAAGTACTACCTGCTTCTATTATCTATTAAATATTAATTGATAGTTGTAGATAAGAGCCTGTGAAACATATATACTAATATAATACTAAACTATACTTATAATAAAACTGTGACAGGTCAAATTGTGTACATTGAAAATATTTTGAAAATTTCAATTGGAGGGCAATCTTCAATCATTAAAATTTCATGCAAAAATTCATTCAGGCATTGCATTCAGAGCAACTTGTACAAAAAAAAAACATTATTTACAGAAATTGTATTATAGTACATTGGTAATTCAATCTGTAATGTTTAACAAAAATCAGATCTTCAAAATTTTAACTCCAGCAGCTACAACATTAAAAACACTGATTCAAGATAAAATATTTTGAAAAATTCCAAATAAAACACAACTTGGACACCCTAAAGATTTTTGGAAAACTATTAAAATAAGTTTTAGATAATTAGGTGGTGTATCATTTGCGTTAATTTACGGGATTTATTTATTAATTACGGGACACTGTATAATCGATACTGAAGCTAAAAATATTTTTTTACGATTTCTTGTCTGTCTGTCCGTGTTTTTGTTCACCGGGCATCACGCTGAAATTACTGAATGAACTTTCGCCATTTTGTATCATAAGAACGTTGAGAGATTCCCTTCATCTCATTCGTCGCAGAAATACTTGAAGTATCTCGCATTGAAACATGTCAAAATATTGAAACCGACGTAAGATATCGTGAGTAGAAGTTAAAAAATTATTAATTTCGAAATTTAGGTGTTTTCATAGTTTATTTCAATGACCGTCGTATCCAAAAAATATATATTACATCGTGTGCATTTCAACAATAATTTCGTACTAATTTTACATTTTGGTTAAAGGGGTAAAGTTTAATTAATTAAATAATTAATTAAACTTTACCCCTTAAATAATTTTGGTTGTTAGATCACCTGTACAATACACACATCACTACTTAACCCCAAAGTAAGCCTTGTGTTATGGGTACTGAGATATTAATTTGGAGTTGTGTTTCAGAGTCCCGCTATTGAGAGTTGAAGGCCCGCTCATAATTACGCAATTACTGGAGACGACCTTATTGACTTTAGTTAACTTCGCAAGGTAAGCTACTGTTTAGTCAGTGTATGACACCGCCTAACACTATAATTTTTGCAGACGTCATGGCTATAATCTATGGTAATTATTGTTTATAGATACATAAGCAGCTACGTAACTTATTTATTTATACCTATTTACTACCTACCTTTCAATATGAACCTACCTACTTATATTTAGGTACATTGTACATTTTTACTTAGCTATTACTTTACAGTTAGCAAGAAGGTTTTAATATGGTTTAAAATGGTAATCAACGGCCTTCAGTTTGATCTTTTAGGCCAAATTCTTAGGAAATAGATATGATAATTTTATCTGTAGGTTATATCTAGCGGATCCACGCGACATTTTGCACGTGTGGAATATTTTTTCCAATGTCAATGAAGTTCAAGTGTAGCTTTCTACTCATACTCGGAAAAATCGCATGAAAATCGGTTCATTAGCTTTTAAATCGATAGTGATATAGAGTAAGGTAGAGTTAGAGTAGAGTAGGGGGGTAGGGTAGGGCAGGGGTAGTCAAAGCGAAGCTTGATCAGCCCCACTAGCCAAGTTGCACATCGATTCTCTTTCTACGATCGCTAACGCTTCGAAAACTACAAAACTGTATGGGAATGACAGATCTTGATCACGTGACCTGTCGATAGCAAATGTCATTCCCATACATCTTTCTAGTTTTCGAAGCGTTAGCGATCGTAGAAAGAGAATCGACGTGCCACTTGGCTAAGGGGGCAGGTTCGCTAGTATTAGTATAGAATTATAGATTAATTGTATATGTATATCTTTCTTTTCTCGTATTGTTTACAATCTCAATATACATATATAGGTACCTACACACTTGTTTAGTAAGGATGATTAAGTTGTTTGATTTTTTATTAGTACGCTATCTAATTTTATCAGTCAAGCTCTGCTGCGTAAATTAATTGCATATTTGCCGACAGTAACTTACAAATTGCTTCGTACTAGACCGCGATTTTGCGTGAAATTTGATTGTGTCAAATTATGTTAATTTGTTTCACGGATAAACAAATACATACCTACTTTATGAAGCTTATTTCAGAGACAAGTTTGAGGAGATAGATAAAAAAAGTTCAAAACATATTTTGTATTTTATCTCTTCTTTTATCACGTCGTCATGATTATTATGATTATTTTATTATACTTAGTATGTATAAGAATTATAATTAGATATATGTAGGTGCGTTATAAACAATGTTGCTTAAAATATAATATAACTTAATATTATGAATACTCGGTATCGATGTACTGTAGGTACGTAATAAATAAACAAGACATCAACAAGGTGACTGAAAGTTCAAATACATAAAATTGACATATTTATTAACATGATTTACATTATATTACTGTTAGGTTTTTAAAAAGAATTGCATTGCTGACAGTGCAGTAGATTGGCTAATATCTATACTAATATTATAAAGCTGAAGAGTTTGTTTGTTTGTTTGATTGAACGCGCTAATCTCAGGAACTACTTATCCGATTTGAAAAATTCTTTCAATATTAGATAGCCCATTTATCGAGGAAGGCTATGGGCTATATATTATCCCCGTATTCCCACGGGGACGGGAACCACGTGGGTAAAACC
Organism: Bicyclus anynana; assembly: GCF_947172395.1. Taxonomy (NCBI): domain Eukaryota; kingdom Metazoa; phylum Arthropoda; class Insecta; order Lepidoptera; family Nymphalidae; genus Bicyclus; species Bicyclus anynana. The sequence continues at coordinate 12,680,132 of NC_069083.1, forward strand.
GCGTGAAGTCAGCTAGTTGTAATATAGAACAGGATACTGCGATTTCCACACTCTAGCGAAAAACCACTCCGCTCCGAAACACTGTCTGCCATCATGATCTATATTTTACCTGTTTTATGACGTCACGTTAACACTAAACCTTTTAACTAAACCACAGTGTGTGTGTGTGTGTGTGTGGAGTGTTTGACAAATATAATAGGTTGACAATTTGTTTAACCTTTAATCCCTAATTGACACAAGTAACATCGTGACGTCACAAAATTGACGACAGCGTTTTTGACGTTTGGAAAAATTGGTAAAATACATAATTATTAAATTAAGTTTTCTATGAAATTCTTAACTTTTATTAATTGTTATCGATATATTTCGAACCCTTATTTATGTATGTATGTACGTACGTTTGATAAACTCGCTCGAAAACCTTTTTAAATAAAATTTGAAGAATATGAATATTTACTTAATTAGTTAGGTATTATTCTTTACATGTTTCTACTTTAAATTAATTCCTAGATCAAAATAGACAAGCATTAGCATTATTCAGATTTCGTCAATGAGGAAAACGTGTGTAATATTTTTTAACGAAATATTTCAATTTCAGCTTGATGGCTACAAATGCTGCTCGATACCGAATGGTAGCTGGAAAGAATGTATCTTTGCTTGAGTTTGGGTTGAGAAGGGCGCAAGGACCAGACGGCGGCCTCTCAGCGAGCAAATATTCATATATTGGTTAGTACTTAGCCGTTAATGTTAAAAGCTTTTTTTATTCCTGCACTGCCTATCCCTAAATAGCCCCGAAATAGCTAGAATTACCTACTTTAATTTTATTAGACTCTAATTATACTTGCATATCTTTTGAAAGTAGTAATCTACTCGTAAATATATATAAAAATTTTAATAAATAAATTCAACCGACTTCCAACTCTAAAATTAACTTAAACTAAAAAGCAAAAAATAACATCTTACCTATGTGCTACCTTCTGATCAGTTTGAAGGCGGTGCCAAGCCAGTGATGTTTTAATTCAAGCCGTTTAATTTCTGTGGTTTTTCAGAAACGGTTTTAATTAAAACATGTCACTAGATTGGCCCCCGCTGGACATACATAAAAAAAAAAGAAAACCATACATACAGCCTTTTTGGAAGACGGTTAAAAACGAAAGGTCATCTCTCATCACCATATCTTTTTAACCGCTTGACATACATAGTTGAAATTTGGCATGAAGGTAGTTCATAGTGAGACGACGTCTGCTAAGAACGGATTTTAGGAGAGGCCCGATTAAGGAGGTCTAAGGGCAGACGAAGTCGCGGGCGTCTGCTATTGCAATATGTATGAAGACTTGATAGAGATGGCCATTCTAAACTAACCAAGATAAACCCATCGAGTGTGGGGTCATTTGTTATGGCAAAAGCTGTGGGCTACTTCTTAGATATAGATAGATATAACTCAAAGCCTTAATAGACTCGTTATCGCACGTTAAACTGTAGTCGTAACCGACACAGCCTTTTCCTACTAATTAGAGGCGAATGGGAATATTGGTTATATTTAAGACATGGCAAATGTTCTTTAAAAACACCACTTACTCGTTAAGTTAGGTATGTAAAATGTTGTTTTTACAAATAGAAATTCAATCTTTTTACTTACATTGCATGATAAATTTTCGTATGCATCAAAAATGATTAGCTAGTTGATTCAGACGTCAATTACACGCTCGACCTATGCAATATTGTGCAATTAGTTCAAAGGTTTCCAATTACATAAACAGCTTGAATACTTATTAATAACTCAAATTTAAACGTCTGAAATATGTAGCTATAAATGTATACAGAAATAATTATATTCTACGGAATGAATCTACTAGTTTTCACCCACAGTTATCGATTAAGATTATGCAATGCGGAATATTATTTTTATTTTAATACAATATTTTAAACTTTCTTTTGTTTAAATCAAACCAACTAAACGCTTTACCCTCAAGCTAAGGGGATAGCTTGTGATAGGAGAATTATAGAGGATAGAACTTAAGGATTTAAGTCCTTTCTCTGAATAGTAAAACTATTGTCCTTTATAAAATGCCGTATAGTGTAATAGACTTCGTAGAAACCCTTTAATAAATTTCTAGACGGCATTGTTGTTTTTATCGTGTCATGTAGAGCGGTACACCTATTCTTTTTAGTGCTTCAGACAGGCTTTATAATACTGATGTAGAATATGATGTATTGTTTGTACTTTGAAACACTGACTGGGCACAAATGTATTTTCCCCATTGACGAACATCATTTTCCCTTTTCTTTTACTATGTTAAATAACTTTACTAGTGCCGGATTAAGGTATGAGTAACTGGATGCCCTAAACAATCTTCCTCTGTGTGTCCCCTATCATTGGACCATCATTAAAACGCGTAGATTCCGAAATTGCTTTTTTCGAGTGATCGTTTTTTGGTTTCCTGGTCGGCTCTGGCCCCATTAGAGGGGATGCCCTAAGCAATTAATTAAATACCTTACAGGCTAGTCCCTGGATTAGCCTAAATTTCAGTCCTGACTGAACTTTACGCTTTATTTTATGCCTTGTGTAAAGCTATGATATAATCTAACTAGTGGCGCATTCAGAATATGAATAAAATCATGATTTATTGCATTGTAATGACAAATCGTTTAAAAGAATATTACAGCGGCAGCAACCAGGTCCTAGTCTATTATTTGTAATTGTACCTATTAAAATGTAATAGTTGTCATTAAGCGCTGTAAAGCGCTATCAGCGGACTCAGGGGAGTTCATCACAAAAAAAATATTGATTATATTAGCGTAATCCTGCAGCGTATTGCCGTGAAACCAAACCGCTTGGTGCCAGGCACGTACCAGGCACGGCGCCCGCCCGTACATAACACTCCCCACGCCTCCACTGGCAAGGAACCCCGAATAACAAATAAGTTTCTTTAATTTGGTGGTATCATGCAAGCACCTTGACATTGAATACTTCACCCATTACTCATGGGTGTATGAAGTTTCGAACTTCTTAGATAACTTTTGTTGGCAGTTTGGAAAACATTCTGAAACATTCGGAGTTATAATGTATTCAGCCTACTAAGTTTATAACCTTGCTATAAACAATATTTTTACATACTACGAGTATATTATGTTTAGTACTATAGTTAATTTCTTCTTGCCGAATTATCTTAAGGAAGTAATAGCCCCTATACAAATTACCAGGCACCAGCATTCAATTTACTTTAGCTACATAACTAGAAAGTACTCTAACTTACTGACTGTAATGATATACTTACCCTAAATACTAAGTCCAAACACTTAAAATACAAGACAAGTCAGGGCGTGCCAAAGTATGAGACAAACATAACCCAACAACAATAGGATATAACCACGGATTTAAGTGACAGCGTTTTTTATGATCAGTGGGTAAAACCGACAAACTTAAGTACTTGTCTAATAAAATCATTTCCGGAACCTCCTTTTCTAGAAATAAAAAGCATAAAAAAATCGAAGACGCCCAATTAAATTTTCAGGTGGATTTGACGGGACAAGCAACGTGCTGGCCGGCAAAATGTTTAACATACCCGTGAAGGGCACACACGCACACTCGTTCGTGACGTCATTCAGCACGCTCGACGACCTGCATACGGCCGTCCTGCTCCACGCAGAGACACAGAAGCAATGCAACCTCCTCGAACTGGCCGTAGAGTGGCGCAGGCGACTGTCGGCCGTCATAGACGTATCGCCGGAAGAGGCGAGCGATGGCGAACTGGCCGCCTTGATATCCTACGCCCAAGCGTTCCCCTCGGGGTTCTTGGCTCTAGTGGACACTTACGATGTGAAGAGGTATAATTTTCAAGGCTTACCGTCACGACACAGACAGCATACCAATGGGCATTCCGGATACAATAGCAACTGTGGATCCAATGGTCGTAGAGTTCGAATATCGACCATACGTAGTACGTGTGGATATAGCACGGTCGAACGCACACTGAGGTAAACATGCAAGACCGCTATTGACATTTGGTGTCCGAGGCCTGATTTTCTATGACATTGGGGTCACAACAACTCATGGTATGCATTTTTAGACGTCTTTTTGACACTTAGAATCTAACTAACTGGCCAGTTTTCAACACTACTAATAATTCCTATTTCCTTTTAGTATATAGTGCTTTTGCTGGATAGAATATGTGTGACAAGGGATCAAATGATGAGATTTTAAAATAGGGACCTATATATTCTATAGGTACTCTGTTGAGTAGTGACAAAATGACGTTATAAAATGTGTTAACGAATGTGTTAGGATTTCAATGTCATAGCCAATAAGAGTCCTGATATAAACATGCACAATTCATGGACATTACTATGAACTTCATACTGCATTCAAACGTATGGTTTCATCAATGAGATTATTGTATGGTACCTTTATCTATCAGTGATATCATTAGTGGAAGCTGCGCTGTGCGTTTAGATGTATTGGGATTTCCTAGTAATATCTGTGAGTGTGGGTTATTATTGTTTTGCATAGTTCGTTTGTGGTTCATTTGTAATGTGGATATTCGCTGTATGTTGACCTGGCGGTGTCCAATTGTTCACTATCATATATCCATTTTGGTAAGGGAATACATCGCGTTAGGTTGGGTATTAACAATCCAAGCACATGTAATTGTTAGTTTGTATAATAAATTCCCACGTTTTTTGCTTATTAATCCATTGTCTATGCCGCTCAAGGGAACGCTGCAATGCGACGAATTTGCATCTTGCGTTCCACTAAACACTTTATTTTGTGTTTTTAGCGATTATGTGATGTGGAAAGAAAACTTAATTTTTTCAAATCTTTTAAATTGATACGTGTATACTGCAATTGTTAAACTTAATGGGAATAGCCACAACGGGTTAACTATCACCATTATACACCACATATTAAAACATCTCAAGATTATTGACGAGACTACTTAGCAGTTTACACAAAGTCATGTCAGTCGAGTGTGAGAACGGGTTGTAAACAGTTACGGAGAATAATATAAAGATTAATGCTATCAATGTCATTCAATAAATCCCATAAGCAAACATACGCAGGAATTTATCATACAACCTAATATACAGTACGGTGCCTGGCGGTACCGCTTTTCCTAGTTTTGCGACATTCCTAAGCATTTTCAGTGAAGCGCAAGTGGACAGCGTTTCATTAATCAATTTAATGTACATAATACACACAGTCTGTCAATGAATTTACATTTTGCTTCAGTGTGACGTATTGTCCTAGAACATTAATGGCCGACGATAGGGACAGTTTTAATCATTGGGCACAGTTGCATTGTATAGGGATTGCACACATTCACAAGTTTAATACTTTTAATATAATTGCATGGATTTCATTACACGGCATACTAGTGTTATAGTTTTTATTAAGCCGCCAACTCACTGAGCCGCACGGTATGCGTTCGCGACACGTAACGTGCGTGGTGACGAACAAAATATGAGTACCTACGAAGCGTGTTCGTTCGCAGTTATGGGTTATGATGCCATATGAAGTTTTATCACAATAACAAAGCAAAGTTACTGGGTCCGTGCGTCTTAGTGAACTGGCAGCTTTAGTGGTAATTTATTCGAATAAATAACGCACGCTTACAGAATATATATCGAAAACGAAACAACCCGTAAATTGAATATATCTGTCGCAAGTATCGGGTTGAAATGTCCAACTAATAGACCGCCTAGGCCTAGGTGTTACCAATTAGTAAACCGCTCAGGGTCCATTTTAACAAATGAAATGATCTTCGCATTCTGATTATTATCTGTTTGAAGTTTGGAGTGAAATTGGTGCAAGCTATTGACATTAAATCCTAGAGATGTTCATCAGTAATTCAAGATCGATGCGGTCCGGATGAGGACCGTGGTCTGTCATTTGGTAACCCCTGGCCTAGGCTTTTCATGAAGCCCGGGCATACAATGAAATGTCTAGGCCGAAAAGTGACAACATGGCTTATCGAGTGAGACGGAACGTTGTGATTATAATATACTCTTTGGGCTGCCGTTTGAAGATGACAGAGCAGAGTTAAGTTAACCATGAGTTTCTCTCAACCCAAGAAGTTCCCACAGGGTGATTAACGATGAAATTAATTAGTTTTTTTTAATAACTTAGCTTTACGGATCTGGTTTCTAGCTTGGATTGATATATGGATATGCCATATATGGATATGGATATGGATATATGGATATGCCACAGATTTTCATATTTTTCTTATAACGTCAAGTTTCATTTCATTGTGACTACGCCAGAAGACTCGCTCTGTCGCCCCTTCATTCGGCTTTACCTACTCGACTTCGTTTCGCTGCACTCAGCCTCAAAGGCTTGCTTCATTCAGAACCTTCGTCGCGAGCTTCTGGCGTCACGTTTTACAAAATCGTCGAGGTGTAGAACAGACAAAATTGCGTCGAGTCAAGCTACCCATATTTTGAATTATATAGAACTAGCAGACGTCCACGACTTCGTCCGCATGGAATTTAATTTTTCACAAATCCCTCGAAAATCATGGATTTTTCCGGAATTTAAAGTAGCCTATGTGTTAATCCAGAGAAAAAATTATATCCATTCCGAATTTCAGCTAAATCGGTTCGAGAGTTGCGGCGTTAAAGAGTAACAAACATCCATACAAAGTTTTGCGTTTTTAATATTAGTAGGATTCTTATTTAAAATTCTATCATTAAGCGAATCATAATTTTCGAATTCATGGTCATCCTTTGATCCCATGATTTGGTTAAACATCAAAAATTCATGATTTAAAGTAAGGGTTGTCAAATTTTATATAATACTATTCAGGTGTGTCTTAATTTGTGAACTCATGGTGACCCTAACCAAACGTCAAACTTTTTCGATAACCACAGATTAAATATACAAACGATATTGCGCCATCTTGTTAATATTGCCATCAATTATTTGGCAATTAATTGTTTATTAGCCATTTCAATGAATGCCGGGGTTTAATGAACGAACTAGGCGTTCTATTAGCTGACCAATTCAACCCGATGACTGCGACGTATGGTTACCATACTACATGCTACATTGTTGTATTATTTATTATAGTTTAAATGCAAAACATTGAATGCATATTGCATGCGACAAGGAAAAGGAAAGTTTGTAACTTGGTCAGGCAACAACTAGAACAATGTCATTGTTAAAGCAGTATACCTAGTAGTTTTTTTGTATGTGACCTTTATTCGAAGATATGATGCATAAAATTCCCCTCTCCATAACATCAACTCGTGCTCAAGTTATTTGTGATAGAATATGTATTACTATGTATGTTCTTTTATTGCGTAGTTAGAGGAAAACGTGATTTCTGAAAATATGTTAAAACTTATTTAGAACATTTTATATTGTTACTTAAAAACAGACTTGATTTGCTACTTTGTGACTAGGCAGAGGTATTTGGTTGGCTTTGCTACTTTGAGACTCTGTAGTGATGTAGGGCTTAAATGGTATTTATATTGGTATTTATATCTGTACTTCATTTGTAGTTAGGCATACGTACTTATAGATTTTACCTACCTTAAACCCTGTAGACTCTTAAAGCCTTGCTTTGACTTGTTTGAAAACTCTGGATTTGGAACTCTCCTCTCCCATAGGAAGTGCCCTCGTGGCCCTTATTATAAAGAGGTGTAAATATACTGATAATTATAATAGGAGATACATAAATAAATAAATATGCGGTGGGAAAACGTAGCGAAACTTTGAAGTACGAATTTCTATTACTAATATTTTTCTGGTCTCAGGCAGGAATTGCTATGGCGCCCCCTCTTTTTTGGCGATTTGTATCGCACTCAAATTCACCAACAAAATTGTCTCTCGTTTTTTGAGGGGGGCGAGATAAACTGACATATCGAAAATATTCAACACCAATAAATAATATCCTGTGTCCTTACACTACACACAACTATAAATTTAAATCGTAAAACACACACATGTGTAATTTAAACACAATGAAACATCGATTCTTTAGACGCAGTTTGTATAAATACGTTACAAACTGCCTAAATACGTCTAGCGCGAGGTCCAATGGTAATTGATCTGAGATCCTAACGCAACGGCAGAGAGCGATATTGGTCGCTTTGTTAAGTCTTTGAGATAAATTTGTTAAAAAACGCACCATATGGGTTCTTATGACCGGAAGAATAAATAATTTATTAAATTATCACTCTATCATCATTATCAACCCATATTCGGGTCACTTCTGAGCTCGAGTCTCGTCTCAGAATGAGAAGGGTTAGACCAATAGTCCACCATGCTGGCATCATGTGGATTTGCAGACTTCACACACGCAGTAAATTCTCTGGACTGCAGGTTTCGTTACAATGTTTTTCCTTCACCGTTTCAGACATATTTAATTTCTTAAATGGCACACAACTGAAAAGTTGGAGGTGCATGCCCCGGACCGGATTCGAAACCACATCCTCCGGAATCGGAGGCAGAAGTCATATCCACTGGGCTATCACGGCTCTATATATCACTCTATATTATCTATTAATTAAACCCTGCTTAGATTTTGCTACAGCCCTGTCTATAAGTTACCTTATCGCAAAATTACAACTATGTTAATTTGATTATGAAGTAGTTTTACATAAAATCGCTACTCAAATAAAACACTTACACTTATCTCTAATGTTTGAGTTATATAAGTGATATCCGAGACCCGCCAGCTATATGTTATTTTGGATTACATAATTTATAACATATTCGCTGCGGCTGTAACATCATTATCATTGTTATTACATACTTAGATAATATAAACGAGATCAAGGTGAAGTAATGCAATGCGGTTATACCTCACGACATGTTGTCCTTTACTTGCAAAATAAACCAGTTATTAAATTCGTTACTAGTAATAAAAGGAATAAAAATAAAGCACATTACAAATGTATTCTTTTTTTTAATTAGTAGACGGTTTTGATTAAAACGTACATATTTATGTTTGAAAGTCAATTAAATTGTACACTCAATTATATTGAATATATTTAATTGAAAAGTTAGATAAAAAGTTGGCAATAAGCTAGTTGACACTTTTTTAAAAATAGTCTTAAATTGTTCATTAGATTGAAAAAAAAATGATCATATTTTTTTGAGATGTGATTACATAAAAATTTAAATTTTTAAATATTTTTTTTGAAAATACGAGCCAAAACGTCTATCGGCCATGATGGTCTATTTTTCAACTGTTTCATGACGTCATTATAACAAATCTCTTGCAAACGGAGCGTTTGACAAAAATATTAGTTAACAATTAATTTGACGTCGTTTTTCACGTTTGGAAAATTTGAAAAAATACATGATTTTTAAATTAAGTTTTAAAAGAAATGCTTAACTTTTATAATAATTAATATCGATATATTTCAGACCCTTATTCCATGTAGGAACTATGCGAAATTAATATAGTTTATATTCAATTTGATATGAGTCAACTACCCTATTATCTGAGTCTCACATGGAAAGTAGGCAAAGTTAAGCCTTTTACATATTTATGTCTCCATAGTGCGTAGTGGTCAACTAGAATCCTCTATTTAAATATACCCACTTGTGTTTTATGCCTGGAATTCTTGCCAAATTCAGTGTGGGTAAATGCTTTCTTGGTAAAAATAATTATACCTAAGTGCATGCTATGCATTGAGAGAACAGAGGGTATATAATAGTAACGAAGTTTAATTATTGAATTTATTTATTTTAACCACATTATTGCACATAAAAAGGACATATAAAAAACTAAATCTAAATAATACGCATAAGGCGACCTTAAAGCGATCTAATAAATCTTAACTAAATAAATAATTCTTAGTTTATTTAAATTTTTAACAACTTTTCTTATCTGTAATGTAATGCTCTTCTGGCGAATACAGTCTTTCACCTTTAAGGATAGATTGAATTTGGCACTTTCTTTGCAAAAGTATCTCATCTTAAACCTCATCCTTGCTTTCGATCAAGCATGATTGTAGTCAAGCACCATGACCGTAAAAAAACTAAAGTTGCAGATTAAATAAATGAATATAAATTCGATTTGAATATTCACTAAGCATATACACGTGTGAAATACAATGTGAGGATGTGTAGGACTTTGTACCTACCACCTACATATAAGGCAGGCGTGTGAAAGGGTAATTAATAAAGACAACAACTGCATTTATAACTATAGATTAGATATTAATTTAGCTTTCTATATTTCTGTAACTATTAGACGGCTATTTTTCAACGGCGAACTTTATTTTTCAAGAGATAAAGTGACGATGTAGAAATATACTTATTAGCTTAGCTTGACAAATTCGTTCGTAACACTCCATGATGGTCTGCGCTGTCCGGGAGGGGGGAAACGATGCCCTGCGCACACAACTTCATACCCGCGCAGTCCTTTCTTCTGCCCCGCGCGCACGAATTCACACCCGCGCAATCCTTCCCCCCGTCGCCCGCGTATCATGGGAGTGTCATCAACGAACTTGCCAAGCTCAGTTGCCAAATTCAGTACAATACTTATATTTTATCCGATCCTGACTATAAATATAAACGCATGGATTGGGAGTGCCACAAGTATTTTTAGCAGTCTGCTATAGGAAATAGTACTTTTTTGGCTTTTATTTTCATCAGCCGGCCTAACAAGCGGGCCTCGACATCTCGGACTTCGTGAAGAGAAATCGATCGAATTGCGTATAACCGGAAATATCGCTCTCTCTTTTGCCACAACCTCAGACCAATTGCCTTTGGATATGTATCGCACTCAAATTCGACACCAAAAAATATATTTTGTGTCCTTACACTAACACAACTATAAATTTAAATCGTATAACACAGAAGTGTAATTTTAACACAATGTAACATCGATTCTTTAGACGCAGTTTGTATAAATACGTTACATCGTGATCATGTACGTTTGACAGGGGGGTAGCGTGGCAGGTCCTATGGTAATTTGTCTGAGGTCACAACGCAACGAAAGAGAGAGCGATATTGGTTGCTTTGCCTTTACGAGTTAATGTCGTGGTTCACAATATGTTAAGCTGATACATTTTTCAAAGTAATGGTTATGTTTGTAGCAATAACTAACCTACTAATGTGCCTCTTGCAAACAAAATACAATTTACAGCTACGCGTTTCTCAACAGGAGTGGTCTATTGAACTTTTGCGCAGTAGCCCTTGCGTTGAACGACTGTGGATACAGGGCAGTGGGTATACGGATAGATAGTGGAGATCTGGCGTACCTGTCCGTACTAGCCCGAGACACGTTCCACCAGGTCGCGGAGAAGTTCCAACTGCCCTGGTTCAACCACCTGACGATTGTCGCCTCTAACGATATCAATGAAGAGACCATACTCAGTTTACACGAGCAAGGCCACGCGATTGACTGTTTCGGGATTGGAACACATTTGGGTAAGAAATTGTTTGTTTCTTTAACAAATTCTCAGAAATTAGTCGATTTAGCTGTAGCTTGGCAAGTTCGTTCGCTACCTCCTCCCGGCCCCCGCGGACTAGCGGGTGTGTAGCGAACGAATTTGCCAAGCTATAAATTCTATGTGGTATTCTACGACAAATCCAATTTAGCTTTTTACGTCTACTAATAGACTACTTCAAAAAGTACCTACTAAGTATTAGTATTTACTTATCTACGTACCTATATTAAGTGTTGAAAGTTTTAATTTAATTACGTAGATGTATTATTTATGATCAAAAATTGTAAATCAGTTTTTCAGCGTTATCTAGTACTTACTTATATTATGATCAAGACGCCTATAGTCACATCGCATATTTAATCGAAAAGTTATCTTCAATATTATCTAATCGACATTGTGGGCCTAAAACGTTCTCATCATTTAATGCCTAAAATAATCCAACACAAAATGAATATTTGCATTATCATGTTGTTGTTATTATCGGCTGACTCCAAAAAGAAGGTATATAGAATACTAGCCGACGTCCCGCGGTTTCATCCGCGCAGTTCCCGTTCCAGTGAGAATATGGAGATAAAATATAACGTGACTTTCTACTGATCAAAGAGTTTTTAAAATCGGCTCAGTAGATCCAGATTACTTTTCTTTCAATTTCTTTTGAAACACAGACACTGTAAAATGACTCTTGTGTGCCTAGTGGGAGTTTTCAATACTTTCATACTGTTACTATCACGTTGACATAAACGCAAATTTATATGGAATTGAAACAGTTGTGCAGTAGTGCCACTAGATGGCTCTGTTTCAATTCTTTAGAAATTCGCGTTTACGTTACGTAACAGTAACAGTATCAAACTGCCACTAGGCCCTCTGATCTGTATTTAAAGTTGTTTGCAGTAAGCAAAATTGTAAAAATTGAGTGTCTCCAAAAGGAAAAAAAAAATCCTTGGGGACCCCATCACTGATTGACGGATGCACATGCTTTTTATGATATACCTAATGTTGATAGAATTTGTCTATTGTCCCTAAAAATTTCACCTTTTGTAAAATTTTAAGTTCCTTTGTAATCTTAGTGTTAAATCATATGCTAAATCTGATTATAAAATCATAATTAGATTTAGTAATTAGTTTTAGATATAATTAGAATAATGAGCGTCGACTCACCATCAAACTGCAGTTTGGCGAGAGAATAACATAAGAAATTAATTAAGTCATTTCAATAAAAAAAATAGGCTGATAATGATGTATGCGATTTATAATTTTTACAGTGACTTGCCAACGTCAGCCAGCATTGGGTTGTGTGTACAAATTAGTAGAGATCAACGGACAGCCACGCATCAAACTGAGTCAAGATGTGGGCAAAGTGACGATTCCCGGCCATAAAGAAGTAAGACCTTCATTATTTAACCCCTCACCGCATACGAAGCCATACATGGCTTCTAAACTACTTGGGTAGTTTTTCTATATGTTTAATTGAGTTTTTTTTTTCATTTAAACTTGCCATCTTAATTACTAATTTGTTCGCGTAACAGAATGTAATTTTTTGTCTTTTTTGAACATCACCTTTTAACTTATTTAAGGTTATGTATCGCATGGCCGACCATTGTAATGCAGTTATAAAGTGCGGTTTTTTGAAAATACAATATAAATTGAAAAAGAAAATTATTAATACAGTCGGTAAAAATCTAATAATCTTCATTACGGGGTTAAGGAATATTTAGGTATTTAAGTATGTTCGTTTATTGTATTTAAGTGTACCGATTGCTAGAAGTCGTGCGTTACGAAAAAAAATTGCAATTTGATAAACAATCATAACCAATGGATAAACAATCATAACCAATGGATAAATACCATGAAATGAAAATGAAAATTGGCGTTTGAATTGAATTATTTGTTTAATGTAGTTTCATTAGTCGGTGTGAAAAATAATAGGTTCTAAATAATGTGATGGCCGATAACACTCCATTGTGGACGGTTGATACTTTGAGGGAGCAGTAGAAGACCCAGAGAAAAATAGAGAATGTTGAGATGGTTTAATAGGGACGTTGGCCGATTAAAAAAATATATTCTAAAAATATTCGCTAGATATATATACTAAGGGAGTGGGAGCGAAAATATGTTATTTCGGTACTGAATTAATTTAGATTACATTATATTTCACTAGCGGACGCCCGCGACTTTGTCCGCGTGAAATTTAGTTTTTACAAATCTCTCGGGAACCATGGATTTTTCTGGGATGAAAAACCTATGTGTTAATACAGAGTAAAATCTATTTCGATTCTAAATTTTAGCCAAATCGACTCAGTAGTTGCGGCGTTATAGAGCAACAAACATCCATACAAACTTTCGCTTTTATAATATTAGTAGGATAGGATTTTGACGGCCTCCGTGGCGCAGTGGTATGCGCGGTGGATTTACAAGACGGAGGTCCTGGGTTCGATCCCCGGCTGGGCAGATTAAGATTTTCTTAATTTGTCCAGGTCTGGCTGGTGGGAGGCTTCGGCCATGGCTAGTTACCACCCTACCGGCAAAGACGTACCGCCAAGCGATTTAGCGTGCCGGTACGATGCCGTGTAGAAACCGAAAGGGGTGAGGATTTTCATCCTCCTCCTAACAAGTTAGCCCGCTTCCATCTTAGACTGCATCATCACTTACCATCAGGTGAGATTGTAGTCAAGGGCTAACTTGTAAAGAATAAAATAAAAAAAAGGATGATATGACATAGCGCCATAGCTCAACGAGTCGCGAAGCGGAAGTGACAATGGGCATATAGTTAGAAAAGCCGATGGACCAAGGTGCTGGAATAGCACTAGAAAGCGCAGTGTTGGTTGACCCCTCACTAGATGGCCTAACGACATCAAGAATGTCCCAGGGACTCGGTGGTTGCAGACGGCTCAGGATCATGATGTTTGGAAGTCCCTACAAAAGGCCTACGTCCTGCAGTGGACGTCCATCGGCTGATATGATAACTTATATGAATTAATTCAATTTTTGATGATATACCGTAGCGCTATAATTAAATTTATAATGTAATGTTTTTTTTTTTCATGTAAAGAACGTTGCCGTTTAGTACATATAGTAATAAATGAACGTCTCGCCTGATTGCGCATGACTGCATATTTATATTCATCTTTATCAGTCATGTTCGTTATCGTAATTAATATTTTATCTTTGTTTTATTACTTTTTTATAATACTAGGTACGAGTGCACCGTACAAAGACATGTAAAGCGTTCATTGAGACAGTTATATTGATAAAGAAACAATTGAAAATGATAATGGCACTAAACATACAAATTGCATTTTTTTTCTTTAATACAGATTTATAAATATAAATAGTTCATAGGCAGTGTATTTTGCATCAAATTCTTAAATGTTAAGATCTCTCTATACTCACATCGTGAAAATGTGTGTGGATACTAACGAGGCGCAAACCTTTTAAAGCGGGACAAAATAACGACACCGATATCTAACGTCACCCGGACGTGGTTTTTTTTTTCAATCCCGATCCGGGACAAACATCCTTCCATGACATTGGCTACAAAAATTCAGGCTTCCTTATAAGAGACAAAATATAGGAGGTTACGCCGACACTGAATCTAGCAGGACACGTTGTTGTGTCTTATTAAATTTTTTATTGTGGTCGTGGGAAAAGTTTTGTATGCCACTGCACTTATATAGCCATTGTAGCACATTGATGTCTATTATGAAATGAGGCAAAGCCGAATCAAAAATCACTGGTGCTACAACGGTCCTCATTACAGTGGCCTAAATTAAATTAAAACTATTATATTGTAGGCATACAGGTTGTTCGGTGCAGACGGACACGCATTGATAGATCTACTGCAACGTTCCTCTGAGCCCGCGCCAGAAGTGGGACAGAAGGTGCTGTGCCGACATCCCTTCCAGGAGTCCAAGAGAGCTTACGTTATACCGAGCAAGGTGGAACATCTATACAAGGTAAACATCATCATCATCATCATTATCAACCCATATTCGGCTCACTGCTGAGATCGAGTCTCTTCTCAAAATGAGAGGGATTAGGCCAATAGTCCACCACGCTGTCCCAATGCGGATTGGCACAAGGTAAACATACACAAGCTAAACTATTATATTTAAATTTTACTAGCGGACTATCGGAACCGTGGATTTTCCGGGATCCGGAAAAAAATCATCAAAACAGGCCTGACTAATACAGACCGCATTTATAATATTAGTATGAAAAATATATATGAAAGTATAAGGTTTTGTTCGATTTAATCCTCCAATAATGAAATACTTTTTCATTTAATATTCAGCAATGGAGATATCCAAGTTAAATGTGTCCGAGCTCCTTTTATTACTGTAGCTTCCATGTTGTATGCAAACTTAGCTGTTTAAATTTTTTTTCTAGATATATTGGAAAGAAGGACGCATATGCACGTTTCCTAAACCATTAGTGGAGGTGCGGGAGAGGGTGCAGTCATCGCTGCGCACTCTACGGCAGGATATTAAGAGGAATCTGAACCCTACTCCGTACAAGGTGGGCTTTCCTTTAACGGTATTTTGAAAACCAATTAATTAATTCTGCATAATTGAAAAGACAATTCTATTTTAAAATGTTTGTTTCACTATCAAGACTGCATGTGGATTTACAAGACGATATAGCGTTCCGGTACGATGTCGTAATCGTAAAGCATGAAAAGTTGAAAACCCACATTTCATGCTATTCCTAAGAATTTAGCCCGCTTCCATTTTAGATTGTATTATCACTTACAAGCAGGTGAGATTGTAGTCAAGGACTAACTTGTAATGTCTCTTTTGTAGACTGAAGAGTTTCCATCTAACTTGATGCTTGCTTAGATGTTTGTACTTTAGATGTTCAGTCATATTTACACACACCTTACTTAGTAAACATATAGCTAAGCTAAGTACATTAAATCCATCAAATATTTAAAAAATTAAAGCATCATTTACCACCATTTTAGTTCAAGTGAGGGAATGCCGTTAAATTATAGCTCGTGCGCTGTAGAATGGTGCGGGTGACAGTTCATTTCACTCTTGAAAGTTTGCCGCGATTCACGTTATTAGTACGTATGAACTTCATAAGGCAACTGTCACACACACCATGCTACAGCGAACGAACTGTAGACGATTTCTGACTAGCTAGCATAGATACTATATAATCATTAATCTGTGGTCTATGAAATGTCATGTTATGTGTTGCCATTTTTAATCTTAACAACAGAGAAATCCTCTCAGAGGTTAAAACATAGAGTAAAGACGAAAATCGGCTAAAATGTTAATCGGTACGTTGAAGTTGGGCTTCCGTAACTGTGTGACTCAATTTTATTCTTTATTTTCAGGTTGCAGTCAGCGATGATTTATACACATTCATACATGAATTGTGGCTCCAAAACGCGCCCATTGGAGAACTGTCATGAAACTCATAGGTTTATTGGTGGGTTATAAATTCGTGGTGCATTCACATTGTAAGCCATATCCAATAGGATATAGTAGGCTTAATTGACAAATACAAATTAGGTTAATTATGCATATTATGCAATAACCAATATGCAAATGTAAAAAAAAATCATATTGCTGTTATATGTAATAGTGATGTTACTAATTGTCGGCAATAGATTTTGATAGTGGCGATGCGACTACGATTTCAATTTATGACTGAAAAGCCGAGCCGTATCTAGGTTACAGTGGCGTGCACTTCATAGATGCAAAAATGCACTGCCTACCCCAAGGACTCAATACAAACCTATACCACACCACCAAATACATAGTTGGATTTTCCAATTTTTACTTATAATGCATACTTGTTAAAAACCTCGTGCACGCCACTGAGATTACATTGATTGTTGCATTTAGCTGTATTATAGCCATGTGAGTGAAAATACTGTACAATCGTACACATTAGATTACATATATATTATTATATATGTTTAAGATATGTATCAGATTTTACAAACTGTGTTGTGTATGAAAAATTTTATGATTGAAGAATTATAGCATGATAAGGATAGCTGAATAGTAATAGTTTTCTTTATAAAATAGTTAGCTTTTTGTTTTGATTAGAAATTAAAAATTATCCATTTATAAAGAAAATCTGTGATAGATATCCAAACAGAATTATCTACAGAAGAAGTTGCTAGTCAAAATTATTTATAATTTATCTTCTTTAGCGTTTTAAACGTGACATTCCTTTGGCTATTTCATCATGTCTAGTTTTAGAATATATTAGAATTTTGAAGCTTAAACATTTTATTTACGATACAATTATGTATCGTAATTAAATTGGCTTATACATTTTATATACTATGTATTAATTATGTCTACTATGTAACTTCACCGCCCTGTGGTCACAACTTCGGCCGTGGCTAGTTACCACCCTACCAACAAAGTTGGTAGGGTGGTATGCTTCCATCTTAGTTTGCATCATCACTTACCATGAGGTGGGATTATAGTCAAGATATGTTTTTGTACACACTGCAGCTATACATTCAGTGTTCAGAGCGGACCTAAAGTTTGGCGTATATTACAGTTAGGGTTCATTTACACGAGTGGCGACTATACCGACGACCGCAGTCCGTGACGTCTCGGCGGCAGTCGACGGCGGTCGCAGACTGCAGTCGACTCTCACTGGCGGTCGACGGCGGTCGCCAACTGCAGTCGACTGCCGTTGGCTGCCTGCTGTCGGTAGCAGCTGCCGCTCGTGTTAATAAACACTTAGTTATTTAGTATATTTAATTAAGTAATTTATTTTGTCTACAACGTAATAACTGCACCACGTTCACAAAATATAATAATGACGATTAATGAAGACTTAATAGCTTTTAATTTTTTTATTTTTAATCTATAATAAATTTGAAGTTTAGATACTTAAGTAAAAAAAAAATACTTAAGTAAAATTATTTTTTTTATTTTGAAATATTAATTAAGTTAACGATAAATATAATTAATGTTACAGAATAAATTAATTTAATCTAATATAATATTTATATGAATATATAAGCCATATTAATTAGGTTTAGATTAAGTATTAATGACCATTGAATTTTTATTTTATAATATTATGTAGTAATATAATAATAATTAGTAATAACTGAGTTCTGAAGATTTATAATTTATATAAAAGGCATTTTATTTTATTAGAAATACGTCAGATTTAAACATTTTTTTATCATGTTTTAACACTTCTAATATATAATCAATTGTGTAACTACTACATCGCTTTTCACTAAGAATAATAAAAATATCTGCTAGTCTTGATAATTTGGGATCAAAAGATTTAACAATAAAAGCAAAACTAACTCAATCAAGTGCCTATACAGAAATAATAATAAATTAATTGTATGCAGTTTACAGAGTACATTTTGTTAAGGCAGCTAGATATGCTTTAGATTTTAGAGACATACTGTTAAAATTTACGAAACAATGAAGGTTCTTTGAGCACGTAGTTAATATTATAACTTAACTATTATACTTAAATATCCTAATGAGTATTTTTTTAATCAAACTTTATGCTTGACCAATGTTCATGTTTTTTTTATTAATATGCATGCCAAAGAAGCCTTCATTCACCTTAACTTTTTGAAAATAAAAACATTAATTTTGTAAATTTCAACTTTTTAAAACACTTGTTACATTTCATAAGTGTAGTATTTGTCAACAGCCTAGACTGTCAATAGATGAGTATATAAATACAAGCCTCGGACAAGAGGGGGCAGTTGCACTTTGGTGCTACAGCAGTACGTACCACGAGGTACTTATGTAGATAGTGTTTAACCAACTGGATCACCCAGAGAGTGTGTGCAAACACTACAATAAGTAAGAATATTCTATTTTTATTACTTATAAAATATAGATATGTATTTTAGAATCGCGTGCACAAAATCTGTATCAATAATAAATTTTCTATTTTAGTAGTAAAGAATTAATCGATAAGTAAAATTCGTTGTCCTTGTGATTGAAACAAAAATGCATAATAAAGATATTTAATATAAATGATGCATATTAAAAACATTTAATGAAAATATTTAGATATTATGTAGGTACCCGTGTCTCCGTCCTTGAGAACTATTTCCTTTTTTATATAACTTCGCCTAATCTATAGTGCGACACAAGAGTAGAAAAAAAATGAGGGCGGTGTAGTCAGATATTGTTGATCATATGGTAACCCTGTGTTCTGCCATCCACTTGCAACTATTTACATTTATTAAATTTAAAAGAATCATCTAAATAAATTATACTTATTGTAATTCGTCTGGTAATTATCTTCATTTCCACTATGATTTTAATAATTTGATTAAACTATCAATATTAATTGGCTCCATTTTTATTAACTTCTACTCTTTTAAGTCGCACTGTACCTGCGTAAAAACGCATCAAAATCATTCAGTAAAACCAGAAAAAAGTGAGAACAGTGAAAATGAAAGTGAAAATTTAATACCATCACGTAATAGAAATTAATAATAATGTAATCGTGTAATTATAAATAATTATAGTACAGAAATTTACGTTTATTATTTTATGTAAGTACAATCAAGATTTTTTAAAATATTCGTTTTAGTAAACCTCTACTAGTGTATAGGACTGATTAAATGAAATATTTGTGGATTTTTATTACGAAAATGTTTAACTTTAAGCATATTTACAATTGTAAATGAAACTTTTAGTTGTTTGCAAATTCATATATGTAGGTACTTATATGTATTTTAAATTACTAAAGTTTCTTAATCCACAATAATATTTATCAGGGGTATTTTTAGATTTAATGGTACACTAGGTTTCTATAAATATTGTGAGTGTCTAAATTTTATTAAAGTATAAATATATTCAATTATTTATGGCACAAAAAGTACGAATATTACTAATTTTACTGTTCAAGTTGTCTAATAACCAGCTGGCCTATAATGAAATAATATGTAAACATAGCACTTTTTTAGCACTCAGACACGATAATAATGAAATAAAGAAACAAACTGTACAACAATACTTAATATTTAATTTAAATGTATTCACGAAGTTAATTAAATCACATATAAAATTAAAAAGTTGTTTAAGTATACATAAATTCCCATTTCATACATATACTTATTATAATTCGTCGTCGTACGTTCGATTTTGAATCATAGGTATAAAAAACTTATTCTACCTGTGAAGAAATCCATTTAGCTGTTAAAACTGTTTAATAGTTTATGTAATAAACTGCTATTATGATTTTTTCTCCAGAGCTTTGTGTAGACAAAGTTCTGGCCAAAAAAATGTGTTAAATTTATTTTGAGAAAAAATAAAAATTGTGTTGATGAGATTTAAGAGTTGTACCAAATTCATTATAAAAAAATATTACAGGCCTGTTACTTTCAGATTACAATAGTTCATCATCATCATCATCATCATCATCATCATCATATCAGCCGTGGTCATCCACTGCAGGACACAGGTCTTTTGTAGGGACTTCCAAACATCACGATACTGACCCACTTGCATCCAGCGAATGCGGGTCGCCATTCCAGCACTTTGGGACCCCAAAGTAATGTATTTTTCATAAAAATAGGTAAGTAGGTGATATAATAGGTATACTATGATGAGAAAATTTACAATAATAAAATAAATTAATATGAAAGCAGTGTTTTGTGTTTTATTTTGCCATAAATTGTTATTATCTTTATATATTTAAGGCCAATTGATGTAAAGTCACACTGTTTTAAAACTTTTTGTTACAGGCATTACATCGATTTCAAAGATTGAATTTGTTTCAAAACGCGCTACTTTCAAATGTGCCGCTATAAAACGCCACGGACCATAATATACCAAGGCATCAAATTGCAGAGACGCCATCTGCGGTTAGATAGCACCGGCCAACCCTTTGACATTAATCTATGGTATGTTATGGTATCTATCTATCTATTTAACCGCTAACTCCAATATATTTTTCTAAAGGTTTATTAGTATCATTCATAAAAAACTTATTATTAATGGTCTAAGCTTACACGAGATAATTAATCTAATCTACGCATTCTCTGTCTTCGCTCTACGGCGTAGCATTTCACCATAGAGTAAAAATATTTTATTTACTTTAGATCAGCATTGCCAGTATGTGGGGTATTACCAAAATTGCGGGGAAACAGCTAAATGTTACAAAATTTTTCAATTTGTGTTCTATGCTTGGGGATTATTAAATTCTGCATCTATCATCCACACGACACTTAAATACTAAATAAAAATAATTCTTAATAAAATCAGCACAATTTTGAATGTATATTGTTTCAAAAAAGTAAAATTATACCTAATGGATAACATGGCTCAATAAAACTGCAATTATTTTTCCTTGATTTTTGCATGGGGACATTGGTTTATGTTTTATTTCATTAATTTGGGAAATTTTGTTTCGATTTGTGGGGAATATGGAAAATAGGGATTGATTGACGATAATGTAGAATTATCTATTAATCTGTGTGTAGAATGTAGATTGTATTTAGATACCACAGAATCAGACTTGTCTATTTTTTTAATAGTGTACAATACGTATCTAGTAATCTGTGGTAATATCCATGCCATGGGAACTTAGAAGAACGTGAAATCTTTATGAAGCAGCGCCATCTACATTCTAGATTTAAGATTCCAGGATAGTAAATACAATTACATAGATGTGTACGTACTAGAATGTTTTTAGAGGTTAAACCCGTGTAAGTACCGAAAAAAAAACCGAAAAAAAAGAATTATTTATACTTTTAATTTTGACGCGTAATAGAAAGAATGTGTTTGTATTTCTAATGCAAAGGGATTATTAAAGAAAAACAGTAAGTGTACATTAAATTCAACGGTTTTCCACATAGTCATTTGGCCTAGTGGTGCATAACAAAGGTACAATATGATAAACCTGAGTTCGAGCCCGGGGTTAACAAAAGAAAACTTTTTGTCTTTTTTTTTTGTTTTTCTCAATTGGTTTCTTCAACTATTACAAAATCAAATATGTCTCTCCTTTACAAAAAATATGCATTATGATTTTTATACTTTTTACTATACTAAAATACCGTATCTAGTCACTAGATGGCGCTATCACATTCGTTCCGAAAAAAGTTCGAGTAGCCTATCTATTTCCAATAATACACTGTAATCTTTGGTAATATCTATTAATCTGTGCTGTGGTATACATTTATTTGACAAGTAACCTATTGAATCTTTAATAAAAGACTGATTTTATATAATTTTTTACTAAAATATTTTAAAATTAGGTGAATAAACAATTTAATTGCTGTTGCCGATATATTAATCAACTTAACGGTAAGTGTATTCCAGTTTTCCCTATGTGTTTATGTGTACCATCTTTATCATTAGCATAAACAAAGTAAATTGTTATTGGCTACTTTGTAGCTTTAATTAGTTTTAAATTATTAATCTAAATAATAAAATACGAAACGAACATGATTTGAGAACGTATTTTTAGGTGGAACTTAAGTAATAGTTTTCTGTATTACTTACTTATTGCCTCTACTCAACTTGTTCATCTAACGGTAATTATATTACATTAAGTACTCATTTGCAAGCTCTGTAGAAAAGATATACTCATTAATTTTGGATGTTTTAAAAAGTATAATTATCTATTCTAAATTCTGTGCATAGTGACAAGACATCACCACCACATCTTTTGATTTCATAGAGATATTAATATCCTGGCAATCCATGACCGTGTGGCACCAAGAAAAGCACCAACTAGAGCCAGGAACTTGTTACTCCAGCATAAGTGAAGGCACTCCTTCATTACAATATGTTGACGACTCCCCTTCTCTTTTACTTTGTTCTCTCTGCTACATACACCATATATACGTTTTTTTTTGACGGCCTCCGTGGCGCAGTGGTATGCGCAGTGGATTTACAAAACGGAGGTCCTGGGTTCGATCCCCAGCTGGGCAGATTAAGATTTTCTTAATTGGTCCAGGCCTGGCTGGTGGGAGGCTTCGGCCGTGGCTGGTTACCACCCTACCGGCAAAGACGTACCGCCAAGCGATTTAGCGTTTCGGTACGATGTCGTGTAGAAACCGAAAGGAGTGTGGATTTCATCCTCCTAACAAGTTAACCCGCTTCCATCTTAGACTGCATCATCGCTTACTATCAGTTGAGATTGTAGTCATGGGCTAACCTCTAAAGAAAAATAGAATTATATTAGTATTTATACTAAATCCAAATTTGTTATGCAAAGTTTATCAATAAAGAAATAAAAAATGAAGGTATAACTCCCTAAAGTGTTTTTCAGATAGCACGGGTATGGTGACAGTTGCCTTATGACGTTTATAATACATACTATTATTGTGAATCACAGCAAATATTCAAAAGTGAAATGAATGTCACCTTACCCATGCTGTCTGAAAAACACTATAGTTATTTTACACCTTATAATTTTAATTAACTTGTTGCTAAATTAATGACAATAAATTTGAGTAATGACCTTAAAAAGAATTAGTTATTTATAGTAAATATCTTTTGAATAACATTTTATTGAAAAATAGTACAAAATATTAATAAAATTAGCTATGAAGTGACTCACTGTCAGTTGATAAACATTGTACATCAAATTTGGCTTTCGGGATGTTTGTCTCAGAAGGCACAATAAGGTCTACAAGTAAATACTATTTAGTGTTTTTCTCTCATCTATTTATTTGTCTTTTCTTTTCAACCCTCCTGCTGCGGGATATTTGAGTGCCTAAGTAACCGGTGGTCCAGAGTGACACTTCACAATACGTGCCTACTGTATCCGATCCTTGATCCAGCAGTTAAGCCAAAGCGTGTTGGTCGAAGCTTATGGATAGTTGTTTCAGTGAATGGTCCTATAGTAAAATAAGACCATTGACTGAAACAACTATCAGAACAACAATAATTGACTCAACATTCCACATGACAGTCATCTTGTGAGCAAGGTCCAAGTATTTTGATACTTTTTTAATCAGATTATCAGTGGAACAGTAATATCCACAATTGTTGCACAAGTACTGACCGATCGACTATCACTATATCAGGTCTATTGGCAACAATATACCTGTCACTCACTGTCAGTAATCTTCATTAGCAAGGTTAGAACACCTGGACATAGCATGTCTGAGGGACTCCCCAGGATGATGACACGCTGAACAGACAAACGCTGTCTACAATGCCATCTTTCATAATATTTCTGGTAGTTTCTTGTCTTTATAACTCAATTGCAGAGACAAACCGTCCTGAAAGAGGTCACAAATTGCAACTGAGATACAGATGTTATTTGATATAAATCAAAAATTATCCATGAAACTCCTTGCTCTTTCATATTGCCACACTGTCTGAGTCACCATTAATATAGTCAAGTCAGCTTCATCATTGTGATATTTGTTACTCGGTCAAACTGCAATCACTGAACCGACTTGGTTAAAATTTGGAAAGGAGATAACTATAATATGACTTATTAGTCTAGTTATATCTCTTCATCTCCACTCTCTTGAACTCTATTTATATATTATATGATATATATCTTAGAAAAATCTTAGTTTCTGTGTTAATACAAGTAGAATGAAATCCAAAATTAACTAAATTAAAGGCTGTGTGTGTGTCACCTCTGGCATCAACTGATAACTATTTATTCACAGTATTCAAAGATTGTGTTTCACAAGTTTTTATTCAAATCTCCATACTGTCCCAATTTGGATTGATGCTTATAGTTTACTTAATACTTTGATTCAGACACAATTGATGCATGTCTGTGTAAAGTTTTGGCCAATAGTGCTGATAGCAGTGGTTAACCAATTGACCATATACGGCGTGGCTGTTAAAATAGGCTTGTAATAATGATGAGCTGCATATGCTCATTATTATGAGCCTATTTCAATACCCTCTCTTTGGACTCATAAAAAAATTAAAATCATCAATAAAAGCTCACGCTGGAACACCAGTCTCCTTTCAGAATGAGAGGGGTTAGACTAATAGTCCACAACACTGGCCTAATGCGGATTGGCAGACCTCAGTTGTATAGAGAGTTGAGAAAAATCTTAAGTACACGGGTTTTCTTACAATTTTTTTCCTAAGACTTATGATATTTAATTTCTTAAAATGCACATAAGTTGGAGGTTCATGCCCCGGATCGGATTCGTACCTACACACTGCGAATCGGCAGAGGTCATCTTCTAGGCTATCACGGTTCTCTCGCGTAATTATGCATATAAAATTCTCAAATATCCGACTTCATGACACACATAGAAGTCTTGAGAACCTACTTGATTAGAAATTATATAATATGCACGCATTAACAGCGGCCAATGCGTTAAAACGTGCGATTTGTTTATCTTATGGTCAGTTACTGGAAAATAGACTTTACTAATAATTTGTGTAGGAAAATAATGTCTCCCGCTAGATAACGCAGGCGCGTCGCTTGCATTGAGAGTCGTTACTTGCAGGCCTCGCGCCGAAACCACTTTTGTCATCCATCAGAAACAGTTGACTGTTTCTAATACAACACTAATCTCATAAAGTAAACAAAATAGTCATGCTCGTTAAATTCTAGTATCGTTGAAAATTAAAATTGTAATGAATTACAACCGAAATGTATGTTTATAAAAGGGAACAGGTACTAATCACGAAATATCGAGAACCGTTTGACGTAAAAAAATGAAATTTGGCAGGGAGGTAGTTTATGTTTAGTAGTAGTCCGCTAAGAACGGATTTTAAAGATGTCTCAGGGCGGACGAAATCGCGACCGTCCCCTACCTATGTTATTTGGAGGTGTGAATTTAGGAAGATATTACCAATGAAATATGTAACGCATGTGGTATGGCACAATGCTTTGCGGCTTCCCTAAAAGCTGAGAGAACGGGCGCGGGTGGCAGGATGCGCTAGGCGGGCGGCGCATCCGCCCTGCGCCAGTCGCCCGCCGCCGCGCGCCCGGCCGGCCGCCGACCTCAACGTCGCTCGCAGCCCACAACACTTTGTTATGCGGTACACGCAATTATCGCACGGAAATGCTATATTAACGTTGCAGAACTCGTTATATGTTATCAACAATTGAAACCATAAATAGTTTTCATATTTGATGTTATAATTCACGAGAGTTTAACGCATGTTTATAGCTAAAGTAATTATATTTTACACCTTTGTTATTTGAAATTATGTTCAAAAGTTGTTGTGCACGGCCGAGTAAAAAAATTCACAAAAGCAAATCCAAATCTGAAATCATGGAATCTCCAACGGAGAACGAGCAAGTTAAAGAAAATCTGGAAAACCATAGCATTAAAGAACCAGAATCAGAAAAAAAGTTTGTTACAGAAAGCACGACTGATTTATCCAAAGAATGTGTGAACCTGAATGATGTTGATATTAAAGTTGACAGTCCCATCCTTTCTGATAACATCGTGGAGAAGAAAGTTGATGAGCTTGTTGAGAATAAAATTTGTAACGATGAGAAAGGCGATGAAGACACGGACGATGTTTTCATAAAGCCAGATTTTGCAAAGAAGAGATATTCAGTCGACTACAAGAAAATTCGCTCAGATTTCAAGCGATTTTCCGTCGATTGCAGCAGGAACGTCGCTACATTAGAAGAACTGGCTAATTTGGAGCATGAATTAGCTCGGAAAAATCTAGATGTACGTTTGGGCAGACGTAAATCTTCTGGAATATTGAAATCCACGTCAGACAGTGGGGACTTGGTCGAAAAATTGCCAAAAATGAGACACGAGTCATGTTCAGATGATGACGATGTATTTGAGAAAGATGCATCGGTAAATGAAAGCGAAGGTCCAAGGGAACCTCCTGCCACACCAGTAGGTCGCGACGAGTTGGCTTTACGGAGACATAGATTCTTTTCCGACTTAGTGTGTGCCGCCAGAGCTGCAGTCGAACATCGCGTACGATTTGATCCCCTGGGACCTGTTGTTGCAGATTCAGGTATGAATTACTATCCTGAATTATCGAAATGTTAGAGTCATTAAAATATTTGTTGTGTTACAAATATTTTATATGAACTCATTACCATTCGGAAGTTTGATAAGAACTAAGTTCAATGATCTCCCCTGCATAACACAGCTTTGATAGTTTGGGGGCCGGCGAAAATCAATGCTCTTGGCTGATGCCCAAGCGAGACCTCCGGTATCTAGTATACACTCGGTAATCCAGCGTCCGCTCAAAAATAGGTTGAAATTCGAATTTTCCTTGCCGTAAACAACTCCATTATAATTATTATTTTGATACAATAATTGATTTTCCATATATCCATTCCATCTTTTTTTTAATTTTAGCAATATTTTCATTCAATTCCTCAAATTAGTGCATTTCCATCTAAATGGATGGAGGCATTTCCATCTAATTAGAGGGGAATGGCAATAATGGGAAATGGAATCGTGTTAGCCCCCTTTCGACGAGAGTTTTTTTAATGGACGTTAAAAAAACGTTCAAATATAGTATGAAATTAAATGAAGGTCTGTTTCCAACATCCAAATTTGAACATGCAACAGTACTCGAAAAAAAGCGTCGTGTTTTAAAAACGCTGTCGAGTGAACTATATATATACTTGGGAATGCATTTGTTGTATTTGAAACGCTTTTTAACTTCCGTTAAAAAAGCTCTCGTGCGAATGGAGGCTTAGGAGTGGGTACGACAATAGTCCACTGGAACCACGACCTCTCGGTGATGAGTCTGGCCGCTTTACCGTTGAGCTATTGAGGCTACAAAATCTTTAAAGTCTATTCAGTATTTTAAGTAGCATTCGAAGCACTAAGAAGTAACTAACTATATTTTCGAAGAAAAATTTTTTCATATTCATATTTTGTGTCTTAGACATATGAAATCATCAAACGCACACAAAATATATATCTCACCAGAGCAATGATCTTATCACTTACATAATGTATATATATCGCATGTATTATAATCTTAGAACACAAGATACCCGAGATAAGCTCATGTCATTGCTAAAAACAGCACACTGTTCAATTATGTTTCTAAATATATCTTAAACTAAAATATATTTCTTAGATACTTAAAGTTCCCGACTTTGAATGAAAAATGTAAAAGATTTGTAGTTTTTTTTCTAACTTTTATAGTTGTCGGTGTACACTAACACTAGTCTCAACTCTTAACTCAATTACAAAGAGTAACTGTATTTACTAAAGAAATAGCGTCTTTAACTACACACTAAAACTAGATAGTATTTCCGATAGGTATTTTTGGATAGGCGGTATATAACGGGATACTATCGAGTTATTAATGCCGGAGTTATTAAAATCAATTGCAGTTTCGATTATCCATTACGTCAATAATAAGGAATGATGATGAGACTGATGATTGTATAACTATCAGAACTCTGCAGTTGCACCCGCGTAATACCCATTCCTTAGAGAATACGGGGATAAAATATAGTCTATGTTACTGCCTGATAATGTAGCTCCCCATTGGTAAAAGATTTTTTAAAATCGGTCCAGTAGATTTTGAGTTTAAACGTTACATATAAAAATACAAACTTCTCTTTATAAGTGTAGATTAATGAAAAATGTAGATTATAATATTGTGTGTAGAAAATAATAAGGAGTTTCAGTCTATATTTAAATTACTACAAAGACATTAAAAAGTTAATAATCTAACGAATAAAATTTCTATTTAGTTTCTAATTTTACAGAATTGATCTTTACTTTGAGTCTAATAAACTTCATGTAAATATGCAAGATGTTATGGTATTGTGTAGTCACGAGCCGGTGCTGCACATACAGTGCAAACTAATTCATCTATAGCTCTATAGTTATTTGCACATCTGTTTATTTCATTAAAATGTTGTTGCCGTCGCTTGGAATTGTAAGTCGTGATAATCAATTGTCTTTGTAGTCCTTCCAAGTGAATCGTTACACCTGGAGATAGATATCAGACTAGCGTACGCGTGAGACTTCAGTAGTTTTTCTCCGAACTTTTTTGCTTTACTTCCTTGATTTAGATACTTTTATTCAAAGTCAACGATATTCAGTTTATGCTTTCCTATTAGATGTTAAACTTAAACCGTTGTTAGTTAAATAATCTGTACCACACTTAACTTATCTTGATATCCTTAATCGTGTTAATTGACAAACGCAGATGTGCGCACCTTATGTCGATTTGAACATTTTTTTGTTTGACTGTACTGGACCTCAAGCAATAGAACGGAACTGACTGATGTCGTGAAGTCAGGTTTTTGTGTATGCCAGTGCGGAAACTAGAAGCGTGTCACTTGGCCTACGTCACCGCAGTAAGTGAGTCATTGTCGATGTACCAAAACGGGCGAGGCGAGTGCAGAATCGTACCGTCGGCCTTTGCCCGTACAGTTTCTAGAGAGGCGGTGACGGCGAACGGTCCGTCGATCTGAATCACGGCAACATCCGTCCACAAATTCGCTGGAGTCACTAGTCAGTAATACTCAGTATCTGTATTGGACCGACTGCGTACGCGCACGACGGATGAGAGCTATATTATCAGTGCGTGAAAAGAATTTGTGTCTTTCTGTGTATTAGTTGTGTGTGATCTCCTACGGATCGTGTTCATTTTGGTAAGCAGATGTTATGATCTGTTTTAGCGCACATATTGAGCGCGTATTTCTCTCCTACTAAAACAAGCTATAAAACCGTGTGGATCCTGTAAACTACCTATAAATTGAAAGTTTTACGCGTTAGTGGGAACCATTATTAGCTTTATATTTTATTCAGCGATTATTATAAATGTTAGTTCGCAGTTTAAAGGCTTATTCGCAGATATTGTTTTCCTTAAATTCACAGCAGCCGGTCATATCGCACCCGACCTCGCTTGCTACTTATTCATCTCTGTCTTTCAACTAAGATTATTCTTGTGATGATAATGTATGACAGAATGTTTATTCTATGAATAAGCCATGGAATTCGCTGTCGTTCTGTTTCCCTTTATACCTACTATATTCAAACGAGATTAACATTTCTACCTACTCGTAATATTGATAAGCGTTAGTTTCAATATGTAATTGTGAATAATCTTTCTTTAGTTTGAATATTTTAGTACCTATATATGTATTTTATAGTTCTTTTATTCCAACGGTTACAGCAGACCGAACACAACTATATGTTCATAATTTCGTATGCTTGACCGGGTGACAATGTTACAATGGTTAAGCTACCTAGCTATCCAATGATGGGTAAATACATGCTTATTTATTG
Organism: Bicyclus anynana; assembly: GCF_947172395.1. Classification (NCBI taxonomy): domain Eukaryota; kingdom Metazoa; phylum Arthropoda; class Insecta; order Lepidoptera; family Nymphalidae; genus Bicyclus; species Bicyclus anynana. The sequence goes on from NC_069083.1 coordinate 12,710,688, forward strand.
GAAGTAAGGCCGCTATATTGATCTGTAAGAGTTAGGCAATTTTTTCTCAGATCTTCCAGATCATTTGACACACTCTACCTTCTATTATCAAATTTAAATATATTGTCATTTTAATGATGCTTGAACATAATTTAGATTAAATTATCCTATATTTGTTTCGTTTTAGTAACTGTTTACTAATTGAGTATGATAGCACAAATGCCGGTTGCCGTGAGCTTATACAAAACGTGCACGAAACGCCTACGGTTTACGTTAAAATAGATTCTACAGTCTTTCAAGAGTTAGATACAGGGTTTTTTTACTAGGGTAGACACAATACGTACCTACAAATCTACCAAATAGAAATTTCCTTGTCCAATAATGAGTTCCTTATGACTCTTCTCTTCCTTCCTTCCTTCTCATGGTACGCAGTGTATTTTTGCATCTATGAAATTTACGCCACTGAGTTAGATCCCTATTATGATAAAATTAAGGTATATTAATTATACTGATTCTGTAATTATAAGTTAATTATAAATTAACTATGTTCCAGTAACTCCGCCACGGTTTGAAGAATTTTATATTTTGTTTATAGTTAACGGGCTAAGCTTAATTAACTTGAGTTGGTAGTTATTCAAACCTGTACCTACATCCACAATCTTTGAGAAATCCAATTGAAACAATGCATTTTTATTTAAATCATTAACTCTTAATCTTATAGGCATTAATATCTTCTTAGTGCTATTATCTCTACTTTGCTTATACTAATTACGTTAAAATCAATATAACTCGTAAGTACCTACTTTTGGTGTTAAGTTATAGGGCCTTCTGTACTAAGATGAATATACTAACACTCTCACCAACCCTTTCGTATCATAGTATGATATTTATATTTAAGACTATGAATGAAATTTATGCGTTGCGTCGGTAGCAATATTCTCTTTGACCTGGCTGGCAATTCTCCCACTTAATACATAGTATAATAAACTCGAAATAGTACAAAAATAACTCATCTTCTAAAAGGTTAACACCGGAATGTATTGTACACAGTTACAATAATTTATAAAACTAAGTATTGTAAATTGAAATTTTTATACAAGCAAGTTATAGAGAGCTTAAACACGGCTACTATGTATGCAGGGCTGTTTCCCATATGATTCAAAATCCCCATAAGATTGTTTTGAACATTTTGAAATGAATCTTAATTTATATTTTGAATGCATGTTAATACATTAATTCCTTTAATCAAAGCTTGTTTGGCAGATATTGCTATAAGATTATGACCGCCCTTGCACATACTTGTATGCCATGTTTTCTACTATTTTCTTCGTTATTGTTTTTCTTTTGTACAATAAAGTATAAATAAATAATTGAGTCTTTGCATGGTTGAGTAAGATTCAAGTGTGGTTGTAGATTGTAGTGTACAAGAGTAGCTATTGTTAACTATTTTGATAATAAAATAGTTCTCCTAAAATTATAATCATGATCATTATAAGCCTATTTTTACCGCTCATTACAGGGATAGCGAAATTAATTTTTTTAAATGTTAATAATGAAAATATACGTAATTTTTTGTTTGTTGTAAATGGTGGTGTCTTTATAAATTAAAATTAATTATGCTAATAATACCGGAATAGTATAACAGTTAAAACTCACGGTATTATTGTCGTGATGTCACGTGACTTAGCCGTTTTTCTATTTTAGTATTATGGCAAACACGATAGTTTAAATCCATACTTCTATAGGTTATAAAAGCAAAAGTAACTCTGTCTAAATGTCGGTTGCCTTTTCATGTCTAAATCCGCTCAATAATGAATTTGATGCTGGATAGATGATTTTTGGTACAGTGATAAATATGGGATCAGCAGAACATACGTAGATGTCTTTATAGCCCGGGAAAATCCATGGTTCCTGTGTGTTTTGTTAAAAACAAATTCACCCAGACGGAGTCGTAAGCGTTCGCTAATATTAACATGCATTAATAAATCTTTATCAGATATAAAATACGTTCTTATCCTTAGTAATTATTTGGGTTATAAAGTCAGTAACACCTGGGTTATAGTTAGTGAACCAAAATGAATAGTTAAACACATTCCCCCTTTTAATAGCCAAGCACGTAATACATATTTAAAAGCCGCTCTGTAAAACTTTTTGACCTTTTAATCCCATCATAATAATAATTTAAGCTGGGTTTTAATAGGTCGAGTGTTTGAGTAGGCAAATCTGAATGTGAATAAAAATAAAAGACCTGGCTTGACGTAGTTCATTGATTTTTTTACAAGTTTTATACTTTAATGTTTGCATTATAGGAGTTTTTAAAACTCGAGTGAATTGTTTTCAAGTGGATTATTAAAGATACACGAGAGTTTTGAAACAAAGTTGTGTTTTTCAATCTCTACTTCATCTTATTTCATGCAATAGTATTTTTTTAGCATAAGAGCACGTCACTATCTAATTAATAATTAGATTGTGCCATTGTGCGTGACAGCCGTGATAACGCTGTGGATATGACCTCTCCCTTCGATTCGGAGGGCGTAGGTTCAAATCCGGTCCGGGGCATGCATCTCCAACTTGCATAGGATGCATTTGCGTGTGCATTTTAAGAAATTAAATACCACGGGTCTCAAACGGTGAAGGAAAACATCGTGAGCGAACCTGCATACCTGAGAATTTTCTTAATTCTCTACGTGTGTGAAGTCTGCCAATCTGCATTGGGCCAGCATGGTGGCCTAACTCCTCTCATCTGTAATATAAAAAAGATCAATTTTATTTGTGAATAATGCTGTTTTGATTCTTTTATTTCATTAGGTATAAGTATAATATACGAACCTAATTAATATTATATGTCCTTAGTTTTTATAAATATTCTTGGTATATACAGAACAGTATATAAAATTCTCTTTTAAATGATTTATTAAGAACATTAACACTCCCCCGAGGCGCGTAATTAGCTAGCAGCTCCACTTAGCTCTGGCTAGGTATAACCGTTACGTACAACGGAGCGGCCAAGGTCACGGTTACGAGCTCCAAATGAAAATGCCAAAGGATAAAGTAGCAATGAAAATTTTTGGTTGGCTAATTAAAGTTATATTGGTTAATTGGACTAATCCTATAGCTTGTGAACATTTTAAATGTTATTGCACATGGTCTAACTGCTTTTAATTCTCATATTATATTCGTCGCTTCATTCTTCAGATACAAATAACTAGTCCTTTTATCCTACTGGCATAATTGTTTTGTAGTTTTCTTTTTAAATTAAATTAGTGCTTCTACAGTAACATATTTTCATTGCCACGCACAACATAGATACAAAAATGCTTTGCCTATCCTGAGAATTCAAAACGAATATGCATTTGAGAAGAAATTTACCATTTTGTACATTTTTTACGTATAATGTACTCGTATTTCTTCAAATTTATTACTAGACAGACTATTTATGTTTCAATTTGCAATCAAGAACGAGATTTTCGGGTACTTTTGATATATCAGGACCTTCACGTCAGGACCTTCGACGTTTGACAATTCACGGTAAGCGTCCATAGATCTGCATCGTACGCATCGTACGATATATATCTGAGAACGCCGCTTGATGCTTTGCTTGGGTAAACAAACGTGACAGTCCAACAAAAAAATATACTTTAATTGTATTTTATGTTGCAATTTGAAATCAAGTAAGAGATGATCAGATCTATGATTTTTCAAAAATTACAATGGTTGAAAATGGCCGCTCTTAATATAGGCGTGCATGCCAAGTCGAGTGTGACAGTCAAACAAAATCTAAGTTTATTGTATTACAGTTTGTATTCCTATTGTGGCTGTCTGCTACCACATGGCGCACAACCATGCACAGATGTTCATGTGTAACCCATTGTTATGTAGTCAGTTAACGAATGTTCACAAGCGTGTACATAGTACCTATCACACTATAAGGCCGACCGCAGACACTCGGTTTTCCTATTGCATGCATGCATGTATGCATGGAATCAATATAAAATACATTAGACGCACACATACTTTTTTTCTGAACGGAACAAAACACCCGTGTACGTAAGGAATGCGAGCCGTTACGACAATATACATTCCGAATGAAAAAAAACGTAAAGTCTGCGGTAGTCTCACGGAATTACAAATCGAAATTACGCATTAGGAAAACGAATACGGAAAACCAGAGTATGTGGCCGGCCTAATACTGTAGAGTAGTGGATGTCTCACAGACGAAGTCACTCTTCCTCGTGAAATTCAGTTTCAGTCAGTCACAATTCCCGTCAGAGCCAGCTTTTCCTGGATAATATAACCTATTATCCAGGAAAAGCTGGCTCTGACGGGAATTCAAAATCTTTCTTGAATTTTGTGACTGTCCGGGCTAATCTCTAGAATGGCTGAACCAATTTCAACGCGACTTTCATTGAAAGATGGAGGAGAATAAGAATTGAAATTGGTTCAGCCATTCCAGAGATTAGTCCGGACAGTCACAAAATTCAAGAAAGATTTTGAAAACACACACTTGAGACACTACAGTTATTTTAAAATCATAAACAGACACTTAAATTCTAATTAATACTTATTGACTACATAAATCAAAACGGTTAGGAAAAAAATGTGACTTTCTTAACTTGAATCGAGTTGGAAACCGAATTTTAAAGCAAAGCATAAAAACTGTGCCCGAAAGGTAGTTAAAGCCAAAGAGTCAAAAAAGAAAGAGTACAAACACGAAAGTAGAAAATATAATTTCAAAACTCGGCTTTAAAATCTGAACATTATGAACAGCGTTTATTTTACAATCGGATGGGTAAATGGAACTACGGAATTAACGATGACTTTTAAAAAAAGATTATTTATGGTTTTTTAGAGCAAGCTTATTCATATTTTATGTTGATATTAAATACTAGCAGACGCCCGGCGGTTTCACCTGCGTAGTTCCTGTTCCCGTAGGAATACGGAAATAACAAATAGCCTATGGGAATACGGGGATAAAAAATAGCCTATGACACTCACAAATATCGTGGCTTTTTACTGTCAAAAATTAAAAAAAAAAGTATTTTACAGTTGGATCCAGAGATAACTCCTACAATACAAACTTTACCTATTTATAATATTAGTATAGACAGGTATTAGGTTACCACAATTCATATATTTCTATAAAAATAGACACTGTTAAAAGAAAGAAAATTCTCATCTTTCTTTTGCTTCTGGGTTAACGAGGAGACTTTAATTAAGCGCTGACTGAAATCTGAGATTCTTATAAAGGTTTTCTTTTTGTAGCTAACTTTCCTAATTAATCTTTTTTGCTCAATGTAAATTGGCACATAGAACATGAATTATGGTTATGTATTCTGAAAATCAGATTAGTTGTTAATATAATGATAGCAACCCACGATCCGATAAGCCCACATGCCTGTACGGCTTGAGATCCGATAAAACTGATCGTGTGATGGTCACGATTTGCATGATGTCATGCACATCGCGATCAATCCACGATCACGATATGTGAGCTTATTGAACAGTGGGTGGCTAGGATAATAAGAACCTTTAATATTTCAGGTTACGATTCCTGATCGTATCGAAAACCGATAGCGTTTCGACACGAAGTTGTTTAACCTATTAGGGATAAAGATGATAAGTATGCACCCTTTCCGAGTTAACGCTCTACCGGGCCCGCCACACATTGCACGATTGGCGTGGGAAATAGCGAGGGAAGAAGGTAGAGAATAGTAGTACATCTATAAAACTGATCGTGTATTGGTCGCGATCTGCATGCCTGTAGCGCTGCAGGCACATGAACTTATTGGATAGTGAGTGGCTAGCATAAGAGGAACATGGTTTTTCATATTTTATAAAATCACGAAAGTGTGGCACTCTTTCTATTAGGATTTACTCACAATTATCACGTTACCGTCACAAATACTCGGTTCAAATTCTTTATTGAGGTCCGTTTGTGGTTTGTAATTGGCTACGTTGTATCCATTGTATTATTTGCGTAAGCTTAGACAAGTTGTGTTATTCCAATACCACAAACTGTAATTGGAGATGCTATTTGTACTACTTGTATAGAAATGGAAAAATCTTTTGCACAATGAAAACTGAACTGTTTGACTCTTTCTATGTTAGCTCATTTTGTTTTTGTTGTTGAACCATTCGTTCTCTTAACGTGAGTTTTCTCTTTTTTATTACTATTTTAGAATTAAAACTAACGTGAGTGTTATTCATATTAATTGATTATGAAACACGACTAAAACTCACGTGAAATAAGGTCGGAGTATACCCGACTAGTTTCGAACCCATACGGGACTCGTAGTCATGAGCTGGTTCTTGCAACGCGGCACGATCCAAACATAACTTCTGTCTTTTTATAACTCTTGTCTTCTCATAATGTTTCTGATTAAGCTCATTTATTCTGTTATACTTTGCTATTAAAAACTAGTTTTCATACTTGCCTATTCAGAATATTTTAATTATAAATGTATATAACTTTTCTAATTAAAGGACAACGCCAGACAATGTATGGAAGTTTAACCCACTAACAAGAAAAAAGCAACAATTATATAAAATAAATAATTTTGATTTTTATTAATCAAGTAGGTACATAAATAGGCTAAACTTATTATAAAAATAAAATATAAGGAAATATCAATACAACTACAACTACAACTACAAAATTAAAATAAATTAAAATTAAAACTAATACCTAAAAATATTTATCAAAATTTGCCGCCCTTGGTAGGGTGCCCATCACGCAGGCAGCATATATTATAATTATATATCATTATATATCATTTTATTGGATTTTTTGTACCGTTAAACAAATATTAATTTTTAACCTCTTAAAACGAGTACATCGAATTGAAGTATTTTAATCCGTGAATATAATAAGAATTATCGAAAAAGTTTGTACGAAATGGAAAGCATGGAAAATATACCTATGTATATTTTGAACGATCATAGCAAAGTAGCCATGAAAGCTTTGTAGGTACTCATAAAATTACATTTTATCGTATGTTACGCCTTTTCTAATACACTTACCTACTTTTCTCCAGTTCGTAAAGAGCAATAAAGCCTTTTATGATGCTTTCAAAGTTTCCTCATAATAATATGAGAAAAAATCTTGATGCATTAACAAATTATTATTTATTTTTAGTTTGCGCTGGATATTAATTATTTAGTAGAGAATATCTTACACGTAAGAGCCAACATTTCTTTGATGTTAGAAACAACTAAGTTTCTGTTATGTAGTACGGTATCAAAACTTGGCTCATTGTTTGCTTTCCCAGGAAGTTTGCTAATTCTTCAAATTTGACACTCGATATTGAATATCTGTTTATAAGAGTTACTTGAGGAGTACCGCAACTTGGTCAGCGTGTTCATTCATTTTAGGGGCTCATTTTAGAAAAATCCTTCCAAAGTTTAAATAAAACCAGGTAGTACGTTTAGTTTAGACCGTGCGTCGGTATGTCAGTATATCTAAGGGCGAAAACACAGCAAAAACGATGCCGCAACTCAATGCGATGCGTTGACGCAACGCAAATATTTCATCGCTTACGGCATCGTACGAGAAAATTATGGCATTAGTTTCGATTCTAGTGAGCCATAGATGGCATTACACGTATTCTACTTCTCCTTGCGTTAAGACGCATCAAGTAAAAACAGAAAATAAAGTAGGTACTGGGCACAAAAACTGTAGTAAAGGAAGTATTGGGTGCGTATCGAAGCAAGCGACATCGTAGAATTTTGCGATCCGACGACGCACCGTAATGATGTGGTTTCGCCCTTAGTTATCCTTCAACTAGCAGACCCAGTTAAGCTTCGCTTTGAATTATTCAACTTGACAATTTCACCGTATTGGCTAGTACAGTTACGCAAGCAACCAATATTCTAGGTTCAATCTATCGGCGACCAACAGAAGTTAAAGCCGTTTATGATGAGTACAAGCAGTCGCCCGCGACTTCGTCTGCCCTTAGACCTCCTTAATTTGACCCTCTTTCAAAATCCGTTCTTAGCGGACGTCTACTAACTTTAAACTACCTCTCTGCCAAATTTCATCTCTATATGTCAAGTGATTTTCGAGATTTCGTGATGAATGACCTTTGGCATTTATATAGAGGAGTATAAGTAGAGGATTTGGGTATAGGTACAGATTAATCATGTTTTACTCGTACACTCGTAGGTACAAATTATTACGTAAGTGCGTTAGTCATTTCGAACTGGCCTTGGCCGTGCATCGATAGGTACCAAAATAACATCAGATTTTCCCTTCCCATCAGCACGTATAAAATTATAGCATCTATTTTATGCTCATGTTCATCGTTTCATATTTCTCCAATTATTGTTCGGTAATAATTTTTGACCATATTTCCCATTCGATTGAACGGGAAATGCATTAAATTGAAATTAACTAATCCATTATACATACAATAACAGACGCCGCGCGGTTTCACCCCCGTGGTTCCACGTTTCCGTAGGAATATAGCCTATATCATTCGGGGATAGTCTAGCTTCTCAACAGTAATAGAATTTTTCAAATTGGTTCAGTAGTTTCAGAGACTATTCATAACCTCTCCTCTTTATAATATTGGTTTAGATATCGTCACGTATCATTCCTATAAAGGTAGTCAGAGATTCCGCTTGCTACGATCCTTGCAAATCTCCCTTAATTATTCCATTCTCATTTCTCATCAATGCTTTCATACAAGTTCATCGGTTTAGGGTTACTCTAGCCGTGCCTTTATTGAGAATGTCCTGGATTTGGTTCACCACCTTCCCCTTCTATCATTTCCAATCATTCTCTCCAAATCCAATGCAAATCCCTTTCGTCCGTCTACTTTCATTCATCCTCATTGTTTCCAAACTGCATATTCTGCATTATTTGAATACCACAATTTCTCTTATTTATACTATTTCCGTTTGAATTGTTAAAATGGAAATCTGATTAATAATACGCTTTTTAAAGTGTAGAGACAACCCGAATATACTTGTATTTTAAGTGAATATTGTAAAAGTATTGAAATGTTTCGCAGAGTTTACATATAATATTGCGGCCTCAATAAAGATGAAATAAACTAAATAATTCACGGGTAACGGCACACGAGCCGGCGTGCCGACCCACATGTATCGATCCGGAGAGTAATAAAGTATTATCCTCCTGCACACCGAATTCTCCAAAGACTTAGTTTACTGCAATATAAATTTACTGCAAAATATACGAACTATGAAGTCATGGCAACAGTTACTTTTTTCTACTCTACATCTATAGTAATCTTATAAAGAGGATTTTTTTTGTAGCTCCGAAAAAACTTAACCAATTTTTTTTTCGCCAATGGCTATCCGCATCCTATTGACGCAGCGATGCGCGTTAAGGCCATATCTAGTTTATGATCATTTACATTATTATTAAATTATCTAAAATAATTTTGATGGAGAGTTATCGCGGAATTAGTAAATTACTCTTATTAAGTATTATTAAATTCATTGTGTGTATGTGTCACGTAACTATAATTGCATCAAAGTAACTAGAACTTCTAGTTGGTTCGTGCATGCACTTTGTCAACATTGTGATTGCGCCTGGATGTCTTAACATACCTACATTATTACAGTCATCCTCTATTATAATAAGAAAGACTCGAAAACGTACAATTGTCAAAACAGTAAATTTCTATTTTACTTCTTACTTTTTCTTTATTTCGTGATTGTGTAATAAACATCTTGAAAGTCATCGTAAAATTTTCCGACTCACAGTTTTCTTTATTTTTCGTTCCGTAAAAACCAGTATTAGAAAACAAGAAGAAGATGAATGAAATCGGTTAAGGTTTTCTCAACTTGTGGCAAATTAAATAGACATTCAGTTTTATATGTTTTTACGTAATATCTGTTTTTGTCAGTTCAAGAAATGATATAATTATTATCTACTACAAAAGAGGTATCAACAGGGGTTCCTTTTATAGCAAAGGACAGATGTCTCAATCTTAAAAATAAGATCTTCTGATACCCTTATCTTTATTGAAGAGGGCCGTAAACATATTACCAAGGACGTATACAAACAAGACTTGACAGTTTGCCAAATGATTCGTAGATTTTCTTAGTAACTCTTTTGGCTCTGATGTCACGTCCCTAAGACTTCTATTATTTTTCTGGAGGTAACAGTCATAACAAACTCGTTTTAAATATAATAAAGAGAGACTATTTTTGATACTTCACGTGCCTTAATTAAGCATCAATTGATATCAATGAAAGGTATATCAAGGAGATATAATATAAATGTATATTTCAAAATTCTAAATACTGTTAGTTTATAATCTATCTCACGAGATTGTGAACTGTCGATTGATTGTGAAGTCCATACATATTCCTAAGAACCGTAACTTGAGTGGCTCAGAAACCAGTGGTTAGGGTAGGTCAGGTTTGGTATTTTTTCCTTTTTTTATTTGAGAACATACAAATAAAAAAATTAAAAAAAACCTTATTAATCCTTCCGAATCAATAACAATAACACGTTCAATTGTACGCAATATGTTATTGTTCACAATTTATCGATAGTTCACAATCTCGCGAAGTAGATTATAATCTAACGGTATTTACAATTTTACAGTGACATATATAATACATAGATACAGATTGTAATTCACATAAATTTTTAAACAAAAAACATTTAGTTATATAATATTTAAGTGTACCATACAAAATCAAATGCTTCACGTGAAACAAACGTCGTGGGAGAAAACTAGTTATTTATTAATTATCACACCCTGATTGCTTTCTTTGTATTTGTGTATTAGTCATACACAACTTTCCGATAATTTTCTGTCCCTTTCATTCTGAGAGCATTATTTGTTAACGTATATCGTTTAGCTTTGCTTTATCATCGGTTTTGTCAGTACCCGGTCTTATTATCGCACCGTATCTGCAACTTAGTCATTAGATAGTGAATGTCCGTTGAAGATACATTAAACCACAGTGAATTAATAATATTTTTTTACTGATTTTGGTGTAATAAGTGATATTTTGTCCTTCAAAATGGAGGGCAATGGTGGTAAGAGTATGCGACATTTGATAGAGTTGTTTGAAGCCCGTAGAAACGAGACAGACGAAGAGCAGGGCGCGGTCAATGAAGTAGTTGTTGAAGCTAATCAGGACGACTTGGATATTGATGAAAATGTTATTGGTATGAACGCTGATGAAATTATTGTGTTGATACTTTCGAAATATGTAGTTTATCCCGACACCTTTTTGAGTTTATCTTTAGAACAATATAAATCTAATAAAAATGAGTTTTGTAGCCACATATTTCTTGCAAATTATTTAAGACTAAACTTTAATTCATTCTTCTATACTTAATACCTATTAACGTTACGGACTCCGAACATCTTGTCTAATTGGCGGAGTTTCCCAGGCGCGACAACCGTTTGTTTAGATGCGCTTGAGTCATGTAAGAAAGATACCGTAATGTTTAACATCAATTAAAAGATGCAGTGGCAAGGTACTTCTTACTGTATTTATACTTTTACTGTGTCCAATACAGTAAAAGTATAACACATTCACATTTCTACTTCTACAATGACTTTGTAATTTTATGAACTCGCATTCCTCATTTAATTTTGTGAAACTCTATTAGTACATTACTTTCTATTGCATCATTTTCGTGTCGTATGAATGTATCTTGGACGCTTCCTATAGGCCTCATAAACAGGCTCAGTGTCACTCAGCGGGAAATGAAACCGTTCTGTTAAGTTCTGAATATCTCTGCGTGATCGTATCAGAAATGAGGCACTTAGCGTAACAAGTGGCAATGGGTGCGACACATAATGACACATGTGTCGAAAGAGACGGTAGACTTTGGGAACCCAAAGTGCTGGAATGACGCAGTGTTAGTAGACCATCCACTTCAATGGATGACATCAAACGGGTTTCAGGAACCGCTGGATGGTCAAGAGCCTGGTGTTTAAAATTCCTTTCAAAGGACCTGTGTCCAGTAGGGAATGTTCAAAGATTGATAATAATGATTATGATTGTCAAAATTAAGTTTTGCTTACGATCCACATGACTTCAGTTCCATTCTTCGTGATTGGACGTTATGCGACAATTTGCGACACGTGTCATATTACGAATACACACACACACACACACACATAATACGATTATCATCAATATGCTAATGTTTATTTGTTTTGTTGTCCAGGTAGTGAAGTGGAACCCGCAGCTGCAGTCCAAAGCCCGGCTGCAGATCTCGAGGCTCTGATAGAGCGGTTGGAGCTGGTGACGTTGCGTTTGGAGCGCCTGCCCGTACTGCGCGCGCGCACCCCGACCCCGCCCCGCTCCCCCGCGCCCTCGCCCGACGGCGTAGCCACCCCGCCGCCGCCTCCGCCTCCGCTACCGCCTGTGCAACCGACTGTAGAGATAATTGATACTGACAATATGAGTATCAACGGATATCAGGATTTGATGCAGGTATGTTTTCATGATATCACTTTCAAATACTTAAATAAGCAAAAAAAATGCGAGACTTTGCATTTATAAACGATATTATGTCCATAAGCTGTCATGATGATGTTCACAATGGAGTAGAAAAGTAGAAACTCCTCCTTTTTGGAAGTCGATTAAAAATTATAAATGTGTGGTTGTTGCACTGTGTATAAGTCGTACTAATATTAGGTAGTTATTCTAAGCATTCAATTAAGCTAGATGCAGACATTAATCGAAGTAGGACACAAAAAAGCACAAATTTAATATAGTGATATGGTAAAAACCATACTATTAATATTACATTAACATGATGTAAGGCCTCATTAATATATTTCAAATATTTGTCCGCACATTTCCTGTACCTACTCTGTTAGTAAACCCCGTAGTTATAATTAATTAGACGAACAACAATCATTACGTCTGTGTGATGTAATGTGTTGTCTATTAAACGAGTAACACAAAATAAAAGCTTTATTAGGATTCTCCTTACAACATTCCTATTCTGTACAACATGTTCTAAATCTGATACTAAAACTGTTATTCTGGTTGAAATTTAAGTTTACTTGAAAACATTCTGTTATTTCAACATTTCCAATTTTATGTGATCCAATGTGGACTCGAGAGTAGAGAGCTCTTCAACAAGTGGGTTAGTAGAAAATATAAGGGGTTGTCTAGTTACATTTATTTCTTCGTATATTTGTGGAAACTAGATAGTCCTCGTGAGACTATCTTTGTACTCGAATGTAGGTAGTACTGTGGTATTGAAAGGTTTTGAATAAAACATACTTTGCTCTAAGATACGTTCTCAGTGACTCACTCTAGCTGCATTATCTTTTGTCTTTTGGCTTTCAACGTTGTATCATCATATTAGACTTTGCCCACGTCTAATATTTATGTTTCTATCCTTTAGGTGCAGTATTTTCTCTTGTATACCTACTTGTCTTTTTCTGTTGAAATTATAATACCGCCTTTAGTGCATTATTTATGTCTTTTCGTTATGTTACTTTGTATGTGCAAAAAACTGTCTAATGGTAGGTAGGTAATCAGCACGGTTAGTTACCACCGTACCAGTATTATGCCTGTATAGTCCGTCTTAAGACTCCTCTAGAGGTGGGTAGATATATAACACTTGTACAATTCCAAATGAGCCTGATACCATCTTGACTGCATCGTCACTTAACATCAAGTGAGATCGCAGCTGCTAACTGTAACATTGAATAAAACAAAAATCTCTTTATATTTTCATCTTTTTGTGTATGTAAAACTTTATGACGGTCAATTAAGTAGTTAAAACGTAGGGAAGAGATACAGACAAAAATCCACACTCCTTTCGGTTTCTACACGATATCGTACCGGAACGCTAAATCGCTTGGCGGTACGTCTTTGCCGGTAGGGTGGTAACTAGCCACAGCCAAAGCCTCTCACCAGCCAGACCTGGAACAATTAAGAAAATCTCAATCGGCCCAGCCGGATCTCCGTCTTGTAAATCCTCTGCGCGAACCACTGTGCCACGGAGGCGTTTTCTTGCTGATTACATCAAAATAAGTGTATGACTGTGGTACTATAGCTTGGCAACTTCGTTCGTAACACTCCCGAAGTTGCGCGCGGGTCGGGAGGCGTGTAGCGATGAATAAAACCCTGACTGAGTGACTGATGCACGTCACGTCCCCGCACGCACGATTTCACACCCGCGCAGTCTTTCCCCCTGTCGCCCGCATATCATGGGAGTGTTATCAACGAACTTGCCAGACTATAATCATGTAATTGGTATTTTTATATTCAACAAGCTGTGTATCTCACACAGCTTGCGGTGCAATGATGAGAAAATTGAAAAGTGTTAATTTTATCTCCTTTACCGGATGCAGAGGTAAAAATCGGAAGTTAATGTAGAAGGTTATGGGAATTGAATGCATAGGAAATAAAACTTTGATTTAAAGGTTTTGTTTATACTTTTATTGATCCATTCTATCTGTAGGTTTATGATAGGTTCTACTGATTGATTATTTGGATATGAAAGTCTAAACATTAACCTTTAAGTGTGGACGTAATTTTTTTGTAACACCTTTAAGGACATGGACCGCTTTGGTTCAAGGTCCAATTTATTAGGAAATATATAATACCTAATTAAAATTTTATAAGTTTTATTACTTCATAAATAATAAGTATTAGCATGACTATTTACTTAATAGATAGGCTGGAACTGGGCAATCCAATTACCATAATCAACATTTGTAGTCTCAGAGGGGAAATTCCGTATTTAAGTACTTAATTCTGTTGACAAATTTTGGTAACGTGACAGTTCTGCCTTTGATGAGAATTTTTAGTCTGAGGGTTCCCGCAGTCATGATGTCAATATTAATGACAATATTATGTAGGGTAAAGTTGCCTATAGTCGCACCACGGCGAAAGTCATATTCCGGTAATATGACAGCATTGTTTCCTTAGAGGCAACCTTACCCTACATATTGTTAATTTTATTGACAATGTAACTGCCCGTATGGGCATCCTTAGGAATAACTTTGACAACCCTAATAATATCTATCTGTAAACCTTAAAGTCAAAATTTCAAAATTCACATTTTGAGCTACAAAATGTTACCAAAAGCCTTCTATTGTATTCTACTTCTTCCGTATTATGTTTCTGTTTTACTCGTTTCTTTGTTACCGTGGCGTACAAATAAAGAGGAAATAAACCTCCATTGTTCCAAAACTGGGCAAGTTTACTCCTAAATGAAATATGGATGAACGTTGTAATTCGGCAGTAAATTTTGTATCCTTGTAAACTTCAACTACAGTGCTATCCCACTAGGTGAGTCCAATTTCCAGCGTTATCTAGCTATTATTCAAATTTTAATTCAATTGCCCAAGAATGGGCAAAATAGCCCATTCTTGGGCAGTTGAATTATTCAGTTTGTATCCTTAAAAAGTATTGGCGCATTAATCAATGTATATCAGCAATACTCGTTGCTACTCTTCTTTACACAGCTTGTTTACTTTACTACTTCGTAACGTGATTTAGGATCGGTGCTTTGCATACTTTATAACATTTTACTTTCTTACTTTGAAAGTATCTTGGCAATCCGTTTACATCGGCTGCCCTTGTTTGCACAATTTGTTTCCACGCCGTCTGTAAAGTAATAAAGCTCCCCAAACTGAGTAAGCTTTGCAAATTTTATTACTGTCTACTTTGGAACATTCGCAAATGATGTGAAAGTGTCGCTGGTTATGAGGCGCCTGTCTGTGTGTGCAGAAAGCATCGTGTCAATCCATTTACATCGGCAATGGCCGCCCTTGTTTAGACAATTTGTTTACGTTACTTCCTCTGTAATATGATAGGTACTTTTTACATATAGCCATTTAAGGGGATTCCTTTTTTTAATTTAACCGACGTTCCAAGTATTGTTTGCACACTCTCAACCGTTTGATAGGTTCAAAATGCTATAAGATATCATAAGATTTTTGATTTGATGTGTATTATTAGAACCATTGCTCGTACTTCCCAGTACGTTTAAAACAGTCGAGTTTCTTGATTTTTGAGATTAATTTGATTTTTACTTTAATCATGACTTTTGAAACGATTAATATTTTCCTACTATATAACAACGAGAACTACTCTGTCTTCTCTAATTATACTAAAAGCTTGTGCACTATAAATGGTTAGGATCACATATCTAGGTTTTAATGGAATTGAATTTGAACAAGCTATTATTGACATTGCTGTTGCTATTGAAGCTCTGTTGAACGGCGATCGTTTACGGGATTGATACAACTGGTGTGCTCAGTTGATTATAAAATCCGTCATGTAGAACGTTCAAATGTAAACTCGACCAAATAGACACCGGGTCAACTCATAAATCAAAAATAGGGATTATGAATGATATTTAAACGGGTACATACCACGATAAAACGACGAGATTTTTATTGTCGATATTTCGACCCAGTTGCATGGATCGTGGTCACGACGGGACTGCAACTGTTATCGTGGTATGTACCCGTTTAAATATCATTCATAATGAACAACCACGAAATAAGTTTAAAATCAAAAATAGGGATGATGAATTGATGACAGGGTTTCATTATATTGATTTTATGAGACATTCGGGTAAATAAATTCAATATAAAAAATAGGATTAAACACTTTCGAAATCTATTAAAAATCTTTTAACGTAAATTCATACATTTTTAGCTTCATTACATTATTTTTGATTATATAAAGTATAAACATAAACGCACAAACAAATAAAGATGATATTTGTAATTTTGTGTGAACGCCTCAGCGACGACGTCATTCTTTCGCGTCACTTAGTGTGGTGCGTTTTCTACCAATGCGCTGCAAAATTGATCCTTTAAATCCCGGTAGCTCCGAAAGTAACGATCACCGAAAATAATGATATGATTGCCGATTAAATTATAGCCATACGAGTCTCTAGATATATTAATCAGGTTGACGGGTAGGCTGGATATCCATCTTAGATTGCATCATCACTTACCATCAGATTCGACTGTAGTCATTGTAGTCAAACTTATAAAAAATAATTAAAAAACAACGCAATGTTTTGCCGTTATAAGCGATAGTTTTCTATCTAACATCAGGTTCGTCTGCTTGTTTAATCAATTATTAAATCTTTCAGTAGTCAGGTAATATAAACGTGAACCTACAGCTTAGTCGTAGTATTAGTAAAAGCTTATAATAAATATGTAAATACCTAAATTTATAAGCCGTCGTAGTACCACTGCGGAAACCGTGCGTGTGTGAAAAGGCCCATACTCGTATATCCGTCAAACGGAATGATCTTTGAATATTTTAATACGTTTTACGTTGAAAAGGCACACAGATGTAAAATTGCCACATGTTTGCATGTTTATGGCATGTTTGAGCCCCTTTTACATAGACTTTGCGTAGGGAAATGCAAGTGTGAAGTTGCTTTGACTGCAACTGAAAATATTGCATCAGTCGCATTCTTCTTCAATTACTTCCCTTGTGTGTAGGTTTAGGGTTGACTACTTTAGTTGATTGAATTGGCAAATCTAAATTCTATCTATTCTGATAATTCAAATTCTTTATTTAGCTTAAAAATCCATACAAAAATAGGTTGAGCCGGCAAATGAGCTAAAATCTTTAAAATATTTTGTTTTACAACTGCCATCTCTTCACTAACGCAGATCACAATATTAATCAAACTTTTGTTTTATTAAATCATAAAAAAAATCGCACAACTGATGTGGAATAAAATAATTTGTACCATTAAAAGTATTCAGAAGTCGGGATTATCCGCTTACGCTTTGTAACTTAGTGTCAGAATTTAATTTCGTTTTCAATTTCTTAATTCATTTCTACATTTGAATATACATATTTCAATTTCTAAATTAATTTCTAATCGGAATATACTCCTCCTTATTTTCATTTCAATCTCCAAGTGCGAGAGTAGGTATAGAAGCCAAAATAATCACATCTACTCGATGTGATTGTTTTGGCTTCTAAATTACTCGTGCAAAGCTTTTTATGTTTAGTTTGATATACTTAACAGTGAAATCTTAATATATAAATGCGAAAGGTTTCCTTCATCATTCATCACGAAATCTCTAAAACCGTTTGATGTACAAAGCTGATATTTCGCAGGTACTTTATAGTTAGTAGGTATTCACTAAGGACGGGCTTTGCTATAGGGCCGGATTAAAGAGATCTAGGTTAAGGAAGTCGCGGGCGTCTGCTAGTAAGTAAATGAAATTAAGTCACCTTTTAGGTACTCTTACTTTAAGTAACAGTTTACTTAAAATTCGACAATTTTTTCACTTAAATTGCAAAACAGTTTCCCTTATGGTATCAACGGGACAACAAACAACGGAAAAGCGTTACGATGAATAAGTGCCTTGTTTGTCGCCAAACGCCACAGGATGTATTGTGACAATCAATTTACTTCGATTAGGAGCGCTCTTGTTTTGACTATTTGTTTACCTTCCATCCATTTGTACTATCGGCTGTTTACTGGAACACAAAAAAAACTTTAGCGTCATTGATCATTTAGGTTATGACATAAATCATATATTTATTCCGTTACAATCCTCCGTCTTATCATTTTATAACCATTACTCTTTTATTTCCATCCTCAGTAACTTTGTTGGGCATCATTTAATTAATAATGACTTTTCTATCATTTTATTGGTTTTTTATTCAATTCAGTGCCAGGCACTCTGCAAAGATCTTTGTTTCATCGAAAATTCTATTATTGAGCTCGACTACCATTCGAATACCTTACATTTCGCTCCGCGGTTAAATTATCATGAATTGCGACTCCGACTGTTATGAATGCTGCAGAAAAGTTACATATTCATCAAAGTACTGGGTAACCGACTAGCTGATCACCATATATTTGGAACCGCTGAATAGATTATCAATAAACTCATGAATTTTGAATAGAAGTTTCTTCAATGACGTAATTCTATTAGAGCTTTACAAAATTGGTACTAATACTTAAATTGGTAGGTAAATACGTGACTGAATCTCATGGGAAATTAGAAACTACGAGAAGGTACACACACAGATAGCTATAAAGTATCAATAGGTTTGTATCTTCATAAAATAACTAAGTAGCCATACTTGACCCAACGGAACGGAGCTTGAATGCAATTTCTCAACGGACTCTGCACTTTTATTAGTTAACATTTATTTTGTACTGTGTAGATATTCCAATGACTTTTATTCTGTTTCCAACCCCCGGAGCTAAAAAGGGGTATTATAAGTTTGTCAGCTATGTGTGTCTGACTTATTTGGATTTGACTGATTTTCCAACCATGATTTTTAGATGTTTCTTCTTAATATCATTCGGCTCTGCCATTTACGAGATATGAGAGGTGAATTAGGTACGAATGAATAGTTTCAAATTACTTATTTATCGGTGTATAGTGTTGATCACGATCTCATACTAGAGCTCTTAGTGACAGCTCCCCGGAGAAATACTACTTAGCAACATTGCTGAGTTCCGGTGGTTCCGGTTTGGTAGCTGGCGTAATTAATAAACAAATATTATCTGATTTGAGATATTATAAGAACCAAAGTCACTGACATAGCGGTGGGGTCCTAAGGTGCTGGAATTGCGTTGCGAGCCCGCACTTTAAACCCCAGTGTTGCTTGACCCTACTACCTGGACTGAGGACATCAAGCGAGTTGCAGCGAGCCTCTGGATGTTGGTCGTTTGAGACCATTTTGCTTGGAAGTCTATGCAAGAGGCCTATGTCCAACAGACGTCCATCGGCTGTTAATGAAAATGACGGTGATGATAAACATTATCTGTATTTTCTGTCAATTATATCTAACCCGCCAACCCGCATTCGAGCAGCTTGGTCGTTTTAAGCTCTATATCCCTCCACTTTTAAGAAAAGTAGAGAGCTTAGTATTTGCTACGATTTTCTAGATAGACCCATTGTCGCTTTTAGGTATTAAAAGGAGTTGCTCGTCGCCTTTATAAAGGGCTATTGTTAACGCCGTGAAAAGACATTTCGAGTGCCGCGTGCTCGCTACTAAGGCTTTATGCCATCGTCATAAATGGAGTAATGGGCCATCTATCATAACACTATAAACGGTTACATTAAGTACATTTTTGGATAACTTGGATATATTATGTGTTAAAATATACATATATTGATATTTTACTTTATAGTAAAGATAAGACTACCAAATGAAAACTTGTTAAGCGACATAAATCTGCATTTGCTACTATAACAGGAAAAAATGTTATGATGATACATTATTTAACCGACTGCAAAAAGGAGGAGGTTCTCAAGTGGATCAGCAGGTAGAACATGATTCAATATTATGATGTAATTTTTAGTTAAGTGGGAGCGTTTTTAGATTTTGAAGTCGGTTGTATTTTTTTTATTAAAATTTTATTGTTTTTATTTCATTATCAGATATTTCTATTACTCTTACATTATATCTATTGAAACAATTATTCCTGCTATAGTTAATATCCACATGCAGATTATTTGAATTTGTCGCGCTTTACAGGACGCACTTTAATTTCCTAGATTATTATTCATGACAGAAAAAATTATTGTAAATAAATATATGGATGTATGAAAAATACTGTATTACATTGGTCGGCATTAATTTCGTCCCGCCGTTTATTCTGCCGATAGATATTTTTGTACATATGATTCTCTATTGTTCTAGGGTCCCCTGCAGAGTTATTTGCAGTTATCGAACCAACTTGGCGGGGACATCGCTTCACATGCCAATCTGGTCAACGATGCTTTTCAGTAAGAATTTTTCCTTCTCCTTTCACCTCCACTATATAGCCAAGGCCTCATAACTGTATGCTACATCTAAGGGCTCACAACGGCTACAACCACAAAACGCCGCTACCGGCATATTTCCTGTAGTTTCATACATTTAATATAGACTCGCCGCACACGGTTGACGCCGGTGGCCGCCACACGCTACAATCTTTGCTGCTCGCTATAATCTTGTGGCCCGCACCGGCCACTAAAGGCCTACAAAAAAAAAAACACCGCAAGACGCCATTCGTTCGATTATGATACTGCATGTATGTGTTAAAAAAGTAGCAGCCACCGACCACAAGTGGCTTTAGCGCGTTTCAGCTACTTTTGTGGCCCCTTCTTGCTTCCTGTAGCGGCGTTTGTGGCTGTTGCGTGTAGCCCATGTGCGGCGACACTTAGTACATAGGCGTGATAGGTAATTGATCAGAGTGGAAACATTATTTGTACCTATATAACTTTTATTTTAGGGAGCAACTCCGTTACATACAGTTGGCAGCGTCTCGCTCCAAACCATCCGACGGCGAACAAGTTCAACTCCTCAAATCAACGAGCGACAAGATATCAGCGATCCAACAGTACCGCGAAAAGAATCGCGCCTCTAACTTCTTCAACCATCTGTCCGCTATATCGGAGAGCATTCCCGCTCTCGGCTGGGTGGCCGTGGCCCCAACCCCCGCGCCGTACGTCAAAGAGATGAACGACGCCGGCCAGTTCTACACGAACCGTGTGCTCAAAGAGTGGAAAGAGAAAGACAAGACCCATGTAGAATGGTGCCGCGCTTGGGTGCAGCTGTTGTCTGATCTGCAGGCCTATGTGAAACAGTACCACACTACTGGGCTCGTTTGGTCTGGTAAGTTTCCTTCTCTAATTACATATGGACTAGTCTCGCAACCAAATTCACAAACAAACTTGACTGTATTTTTTTGTAGGAAACGAGCTTAGATTAGGTATATAGCTTTTACTAAACTAGAAGTTGTTAACCGTTTTTTACACCATTCAACTACACAAAAAGGTATTTTACGGAGCTCTTTAACCAATGAACACGAATAAACATCGGTTCGATAGAGACAGTTTTTTATAATCGCATTAGATCGTTGATCATATACTTTGACAAAAGTAAAGTTGAAAAGTAAGTAAGGTCCTAATATGTAATTAGTCTGAGCTTTTAATGCCCTGCTTAGTGAACACTCTTTGCTTGCGCGGGCTTTTCTGCAATAATGTTTTTAGAACTCGCAAGTGCGAGTTTCGAATTCACGTCTTTCTCTTTAGTTAGTGTTAGACAAAGCGCAATAGAGTTGAATTCTAATCTCGCACTAGCGAGTTATAAAAATAACTTGTCTATTGGAAGACTTCGTACAAGAGGAAATACCATCCCACAGAGAAATAATAAATACTATTAAGCGAATTCGCCTTTTCGATGCACCCTAGAAATCTGTCAGGATTATAATTAAATAAAAATCCTAGTAGGTACCTCTTCTAAATTAGCCAGCCACTCCATCTTAGACTTTTTCGTCCGCCCCTTCAACTTCATATTCAGATGAAACTACAATCCTATTATTAAATTACTTAGGCTTATTATATAAGATATGCAATCAGGTAGTTAACAGTGTGTCGTCAAATTAAAGATAAAAGAAACCCAGATCAAATTCCTACAAAACATCCATAAAGAATTATCGTTCAATAAAACTTACCTCGTAAATGAGAAGTTTTATATGATCCGCAATAAAGGAATGCTATGTTCTTCATCTTTACGGGAATGGTTATTCAATAGACAATTGACAGTCATAAAGAGTACCAAACTTAACCAATTAAAATTGATGAATTAAAAGCTGAATACGTCAAATTGACACCAGTAATTGGATGGTTCTTGTAAACAGCAATTGCTGTGTTTTTGACGACTCTTAGTTCTACCATTCGAAATGTTAGTAGAGTCACTAGAAATACAAACAGATAAAGACTTTTCACATATGAACTCCAAATTTTGACGGTCTCCGTGGTGCAGTGCTTTGCGCTGTGCATTTACAAGACGGAGGCCCTGGATTCGATCCTCTGCTGGGTTTTAGGTTTTCTTAATTGATCCAGGTCTGGTTGGTGGGACGCTTCGGCCGTGAGTCGTTACCACCCTACCGGTAAAGACGTATTGCCAAGCGATTTTTTTTAGATTTTAATTTAGCGTTATGTGATAATGTCGTGTACTCCTACCAAGTCAGCTGACTTCCATCTTAGTTTGGTCTATATTGTGGCTTAGGGCTAACTTGTAAAGAATAAAAAAAGAAAACATTGCTCATAGCAATTAGCCTTGACACAAAACGAGGTTAAGTATGTCGTAAAGTTCGAACAATTTAATTAGCATTAAAAGCCAGGCGCACAAGTTTCGCGTGCTAAACCGTCTCTAAAAATGTTAATGCCACGGCGCCGCATAATTTATGCAAGAGCTTTACTTTCCTTTATAATGGAAAAAGAATTATACGACAACTCCAGATTACAATGTTAAATATTGTCCAAGGTAACATTTATGCTGTTTAATTCTCTACAATGATTTTAGCTTAAAACGTTCACAGTCCCCATACAAAGTTATCTATACACCCTAAAAGTATCAATAGGTTAATAGAGGAGAATTCACAAGTAGGTACTATGAGCCCACATTACTATGAGCCCAATGTGGGCTCATAGTACTTGTGAGATACTGACGTGAGCTCACGTTGGGCTCACTGTTTACTGATAAAGGCTCGATTTACACTAATTGGGTACTTGAAAGTTATTGAAAACATTTTTAAATTAACGTAGCCTTATAAAACAACCATATACGTGACTTGGCGAGCTTTGACGTCATATTTATTAAAACAAAACAAAACTAACTACGACGTTCTAGTTTTCATGTGTATTTTTAAAAAATAATTTTAGATATTTTTGCTGAACTTGTAAGAATGAATGAATATTTTAGAGTGTATCTCGCGTATCTCGTATAACAGTAACTCGCAAACAATGTATTACATAACACGTTTGTTTGGTGAAATGTGACGTCGCACGTTGCGAAATCCAGGCCACCGCGATTTGGTTATTGTAATCCACTGAAATATATAAAATTATTTTAAAATAAAAAAGGTATTGAATAATTATTATTATTATTTAAATAGAACTTTCCATATTCAATATTTTTCATATTTTGAGGTTTCAACAATAGCTATTTTCAATTTAATTGATATCCGAATACATAATTTAAATCAGAGGCATATACCAGTAGGTATAATATAACACGTGGAAGCACAGTAATTACCTATAGTATGAATCGAAATTAACAATAACGAAATAACGAAAATACAAAAGCTTCCACTGTGTAATACATTATTGTATGTAAATTACTCCTGTGTTTATATAAATTAACTCTCCACTTCGTCTGCGTGAAGTTCGTTTTTTGTACTAATTATTATTATTTCTCTCTCTGATGTTATGGAACAGAAACCGAATAATAAGTTGCGCCAAGTCAGGCCAACCCGCATTGGGCCCTTTCATTCTGAGAGGAGACTCGTGCTCAACAGTGAGTCGAATTTGGGTTGATACTTTTCATAACTTTATATTTAATTTTTTTTTGATAGAAAATAAAACAAGCTACAAGTGAAGTGGATACTACAAATTTCCCACCAAATTCCTTGTTTGCCTATAAAATGTAAATAATTTATTAGTCTAAGATCGAATTAGAAACGACATTCAGCCATACGTTCAGTGGATGAAAAGATTTTTTATGTCAAATTAATTGGATTATTGGACATTAAGATCCTACTACACCTACCTATACTATAATTCCATTCTAAGAATCAATTATTACTTTTAATTTCAGCGAAATAAACAATAAACGATTATTTTTAATAACATAATATAGGTAGTAGGCACATATTAAATTGAACATAAACAATATTAATTTTGTAAAGTACATGTAATAGGGGTCCAAAATATACTTTCGACCTGACCTTTTACGTGGTATACTAACGGAGTCCTAACCCGCAGGCAAGGGCGCGGGCGCTCCCCCGCCACCCCCGCCCGGCGGCATGCCCCCGCCGCCGCCCGCGCTGCCCGAGGTGGACTTCGCCAACATGACGGCTGACGACAGGAGCGCTCTGTTCGCGGAGATCAACAAGGGTGAAGCCATTACTAGCAGTGAGTATCTTTTGTCTGTCTATTTAAAAACCGCTTAGAATTCATTAAAACAGCGATAAACCCTTAAGCGCCCCAAAGATTACGAGATAACGTTAAAACCAGACAACGGTTTGTGATTTAAGCCGTCTAACTGACGGGTGCTCTGTTGTTGAATTTCTGTCTGGTCATTTTTAATTTCCTACAGAGAGAGGGGGAGAACGTCCTTAATCTGGTCCTCTCGCAAAATCGTCTACTACCTCGAAACTACCTCCCTGCTAAAATCCAACTTTGTTCAAGCGGTTTTCGAGTTATTGTGATGAGTGACCTTATATTACTGTAAATATGTGAATCACTGCTGTTCCATGTCAAATGGATTGGAGCGGCAGTGACACACATATTACTAGTATGATTTATTTAAAAAAAAAAATAAGTTATATTGCTATAGTTTATAAGTTACTAACACATTCTATTTTTATTTATACTAACATAACTATGAACCTATGGAAGCTTGAAATAAATATTATTATTATTATTATTATATGTATTTAGATTTATATAAACTGCTAACTCGTATACCTACTACTTCACTTTGGTGTTAATGAGTAGTTGACTATTATTCCGAATTTTACCTGTTTATTTTACTTAATTGACTGGGCTATCTATAGCCCACTCAATTAAGTAATACGTTCAATTCGTTCGTTCAGTTTTAAATTATCCAATTATTTATTGAACCGCACAAGAACATAATACTGTCCGTTTTATTCTCCGAATTGCTGCTGTATTCCAATCATTGGGATCGTGTATTTTTTGAACCACATTGTTATTTTTCAATTTATTCTCTCATCAGACAGATATAACTTATTCTATTCACATTTTTCATACATCTACGTCATACGTGATTCGAGTTTATTCCTGATCCAAAAAATATTTGATCGAACCGTTTTGTTTGCGTAGCATTTCATCGCGTTCAAAACTTATGTTTGGTGATGTATGTGTTCTGAATTTTGTATTTTATTTCTCACATTTTTATTTTTAGTAAGTAGATATAACATGAACTGTTGATACTGAAGCATTTTGGAGTTTTTTGTGTTGTTTGTTAGAGAAAGTTGGCAGTATATTGCATACAGGTAGTTCTGCCTCATTGGTCCCGTGGTAAGCTAGTTCGGCTACGTACAATAAGGTCTAGGGTTCGAACCCCGGGTCAGGCCAACAAAAAAAAATAATTTATTGGAATTTCTCTTACAAGAGAAAATTTAATAGTAGCCTAAAGATAGTGCACTTGTGATTGCGCGCACACAATAGTGTACTATAGTATATCCTGCGTACACGGTTAATCTCACCATGAGATTAGCCGCGCTCCAAATACAAAATTCAAAAGTAATACATTCTCTAGTCAGTACGACACGAACCGTCGCATAAGTAATTTTCAAAATGATTCTAGAAAAATGACGTCCTATCTTTTTAAATATTCTAAAAACTGTTTACAAAAACTAAAGAAATAAGATGGAGTATTTTTGTATTGATTATTATATTAATTTACGTAATTGTTGTTAGTGTTAAATTTTAAAATACAAATTATGAAAAACGTTGGTATGGGTCATGGGTCTCCATGACGTGACGTTTGTTTTTTTCTTAATGGATTTAACCGGCTTCAGTACGTTGCTTGTAAAGACTCTCTCTGGATACTCTGTGCTAACAATGTTGATTGTTTGTCAGGTCTGCGCAAGGTGACATCGGACATGCAGACGCACAAGAACCCGCAGCTGCGCCAGGGCCCCGCTCCGTTCAAGGCGGCGAGCTCCACCGCGCCCGCTAAAGCTCTGCCCACGCCCGGCGCTGGGCAGCTTGACAAGCCTCCCGTCTTCGCTAGAGACGGCAAGAAGTGGGTCATTGTGAGTATATTCTGATATTATTATTGAAATTATAATGGTTTTTCACTACTCACTGTCATATTACCACTCCACAGCGGGGTTAAACAAGCATTTCAGCCTCTAGGGGCTAAACTAATTTTTTTTTAATTTTTCTGTGTTACGAGTACTAGCCTACTATAAAACGAAAAAGGTTTAATTCGTAAATAGTTTCATACTAAAATAATGACCTTTGGGAAACGAAGGAGGTCTTATTACGCTTTAGTAACTGCATTCTAATATTATTACTGAAATAATAATAGGTTTTTCACTACTCTTGCCCAAAAACACCGTCATATTACCACTCCACAGCGGGGTTAAACAAGTATTTCAGCCTCTAGGGGCTAAAGTAATTTTGTTTTTTTTTTAATTTTTCTCTGTTACGAGTACTAGCCTACTATAAAACGAAAAAGGTTTAATTCGTAAATAGTTTCATACTAAAACAATGACCTTTGGGAAACGAACGAGGTTTTATTACGCTTTAGTAACTGCAAATTTAGCATCCTGGGCTCTACCATTATATGCTCTATATGAGCAGTGCCATTAAACAACTTTAATAGCTAAACTTTAATCAATATAAAGTTTAAAACGCTATTAAAATTGTTTAATGATACTGTCTAGTGTCTAGTTCACGCTTATAAGAGCTTTTAACTGCATTAATTTATTATTTATATAGTCCTAATAATACGTTTTATACGTTTTATATATCTATACTAACACTATAAAGAGCAAACACTATATGTATATTGGCGTATATGTAGTAATAGGCTTGACTTATTTCAACCTTTATTAGCATTACTTATCAATCAGTTAGTTCACAGCTACAAATCACAGCTTTCTAATACTAAGTCTTTGAGCTAAACCACGCCCACGCAACCAGACATGGCGATAGCATAGTTCTTTGACTACGGAACTCTAGTCTTCATTTTTAAAGTAAAGTCTTTTAAAACCATAGTTTCAGGGAAGACTTGTCACATATTTTTCTCAGCTAAGTACATAGTTTCGCGCCATTTAAGCCGACAAACCCGGAGGCGTCGGACTCGACACGCCGCCTGTATTAGCGCGAGATGGCAAGAAATGGGTCATTGTGACTTCGCTGTATCTAAGACGTTTGAAAACGTTTTGCTCTAAATTTCGCGATTAACATTTATCTCTAAATAACACGATGAGTTTAACGACAATGATTCTTTGGATCAAAGTAGAAATGGACCTGTACACGAGATATAATCAAAAATTATAGGTCTTTTTAATACGCTTATTTTAGCTTTACTTGTAACTATGTATGTAAGAAAATCTTGGACTCACAATTTGACCCACTACCCGGTCTTCGATTAGGATGAAGTTTGGCACACGCTCTGAGTTCTGATGATAATAGACGACTAGCTAAGAAACGTTATTACAAATCCAATAAGGCGGCCTCCACAAGACTGTTTAAAATCCACCCCCATGATATGGATATCAAATAATAGGGTTTGCTGTCAGGAATACGACAAAAATAGTCATGTGACTTAAATCCAATATGGCGGACGTCCAAGTTGGCGGACAGGCTATTTGAAATGCACCCCACGATATGGGTATCAATCGTATATTTTAGTTTTTTAAACTATTCATGTTATTTTTCCTGAAATCTTTGCTGTTGCTCAGTAAATTTTCTTAAGCATAGACATAGTCACAAAAAAAGACAGACTTGACTTTTCAAAATCTTTGCTCAGTTTGCTTGTTGAAGAAATTAGTTTTTTTCATCTGCAACATAGCGACTTTTTTATTTTTCTAGTCAGACATCGTTTCTAAAGCAAGATTTTCATTAAAACTTCTCAAGCGCTCCACTTTGGGCGCGCAAAAAATATATATTTCGCTTTTAAGCTTGCGGCTGCTCCTAAATATAAAAAAGTCTGTTAAAACACAAGTATTCTGGGATAATGCCACTGTATTTTTTCAGTAGTATAGTGTTGGAAGTGTAGGAAAAATGTGGCCTGGAAAAAAATATCGAAATCGTTTATTTCAAGATATCACACTAATATTATAAAGGCGAAAGTTTATGTGGGTGTATGTTTGTTCCTCCTTTACGCTGCGACTACTTTCGCTGAAATTTGGAATGGAAATCGATTTCACTCTGGATTAAACACATAGGCTATTTATCACCCTGGAAAAAATAATTTGTGAAAAACTGAATTCCACGCGGACGATGTCGCGGGCGTCGGCTAGTAACAAAATAATGCCCGGTGTGGTATACGTCTTTGATTGAGTTTTGAGGTTGAGAGTCATTTTGTAAAAGCTGGAAGTCTGTATGTTATGAGAGACACTGTGATGATGTGGAATTGTAAAAAAAATAAATATTTCCCTGTTTAGCTCCAGGCTGCTAAGTATAAACATACAAGCTTTCTGAGATAATATCACAATTTTGTGGAAGGTTCGTTATACTCGAAACAACAAAGTGTTACAAGTTTCCAATGCTGAAACCTGTCCAAAACCGGTGATATTAACAGAATTATACACACGTTTACTTAATATAGAAATGTAGAAAACAAATGCAGTTTCATTTTCTGTTCATAAAAGGATTGCTTCACAGCCACATCCATATAAGACAAACTAGTTAATGTGGTTATACGAGTATGTATTTGTAAGCTTGTGTATGTTTGTTGTGAGCTTATATATCGCGATTTTCTTTATAACTTTGAACTTTTACTGATGGCCTTTTGCAAGTAACTCACTTTCAGAAGGTCTCAGAATCATCATTATCAATCCATATTCGGCTCACTGCTGAGCTCCAGTCTCCCCTCAGAATGAAAGGAATTAGGCCAATAGTTGACCACGTTGGCCCAATGCGGATTGGCAGACTTCACACACGCAGAGAATTATGAAAATTCTCTGGTATGCAGATTTCCTTACGATGGTTTTCCTTCACCGTTTGAGATACATGATGTTTGATCTCTTAAAATGCACACAACTAAAAAGTTGGAGGTTCATGCCCCGGACCGGATTCGAATCCACACCCTCCGGAATCGGAGGCAGAGGTCATATCCACTGGGCTATCACGGTTCTACGACGGGTGTCATAATACGACACGTAAATGCAAACACCAATCGTGATGTGACGTCACGGCTCTTGTACACGACAGATAAATATAATTCTAACCTAAGACTACAATCATACCATACTTCATTACTCCGATTCATTCAGGCCTTTGTGCCTTCGCATAACTTGTACTTTGCACATGAGCCTTATAACATTTAGAGCCTCAATAGCTCAATGCTAAAAGCAGTCAGACTCATCACCGAGAGGTGGTAGTTCGATCCTCGCTTCGTTGGACTATTGTCGTACCCACTCCTAATATAGTCTTACGAGTACAAGACTAGTTGAAGGGAATGGGAATATTGGTCATACTTAAAAGATATGGCAAATATTCTTAAAAAAAAATTATAATATGTGGTGAACGGGTGACCTGATACTCGTACCCGTAAGCCTCTGTGTGGCATGTTTCATAACTTTCCATCGTAAAATCACAAAGTAACAAGCTTTCATCGCGTCCAAACAACTTAGTGCCACACCCATAAAGTTAAACTTTTAAAAGCGTGATTTAAAAGCTTTTAATCTCTTTATACATTATTTGAAGGTGTATGAATCAAAACGTATTATTTAATTAATTATGTTGGTTCTAATCAGTCGATCAATTGTTGGGTAAAAGATACAATAGAAATAATACGATAACTACATATCTCGTGACGAAAGAATGACATTGACCAATAACGGAAGAATCGAAATATCTTTATCTCTTTGCTCCGGCTTACGTTTGGAGTAAAAATTGTAAAATAGGTGTTTCGGGTCTATAAGTTATTAGTCTAAGGTCAGCCCTGACAAATGTGCGATTGCTTATTACGAATTTAGAATTTTGACGCCAATGGAATTACATTATTTTGTTTATTTTGTTTATTATTTTATAAGATTGTCGTTGCATTAGGTATGGTATAATATGAAAATACATACGCAGTATTGGTTACAAGATTCGAAGTACAAAGTTTTAATAGACTAGAGAGAAGTAAGTTTGGAAAGCTCGGTGACTAGTTTGGTTTAGTTGCGAGAGCGCAAATCAGACATCTCCACAGGAAAAGCGATGTTAACATTTAGCACAGTTAACTTTTGGAGGTCGACATTTAAACTTCAATAAGTTTAATAAATCATATACGTATTTATTTTTTACGTGACACAGCTATACACTCACACAAAGGATCTATGTAGCGAAAGGTAATAACACTGTACTGAAAAAGTGACGGAAAGGTACATTTAAACCTCTAGAGGTGCCAAATTATAAAGACAAGTTTATTGCACTAAATCTTAATACATATGTTTAATTTATATACCTAATGCCTAGTTGTCCTATAGCTACCTAGCTGTATATTTACTCTCATTTATTATTTCTCGTTTTTTTTTAAATTTTTAACAATGTTATTCAAACAAAATATAATACAAATTCTGAAACAACTATCGGAACAATAATAGTTGGCTCCACATGGCGTTAATCTCGTGAGCAAGGTCCAAGTAATTTGATAATTTTTGCCTTTTATGCTAAAATAAAATTTACATCGTAGTCTCATAGCACAACAATGCTGTGCAATGATGAAAAAGTATCAGAGTATATACGTACGTATTATTTTAATAGAGCTTCCTTACTCGATAGTATAAAGCTAAGTTTAAAGCCACGTTTCATCTGATTCCGTTCGTTAGACCTAAAGAGATTCGGATGAAGTAACATGCATAAGCTAACAAACACGAGCCAAAACTTTACCACCTACTAATATCTAGTTCCCGTTATTATTTATTAATATTACTTAAATAGTACCTTCAATCTACTTAGTTTCGCAATGTTTCCTACACAAACATAATAATACAATGTGCTTTCATTTAGAAGGTATTCCTTTGAGGATATTATGATTTATAAAGGGCGTTCTTGGTGCTCAAAGCAATCTCATTTCCTCATACTTGTTCTTCGACTTTGTTAAAATTGGACCGCTTTGCTAATATTTACCCATTTACTTGAGTGAGGTTTTGTTTATTCGTTTAGTTATGTAATTAAGTCAATATTGAATTCCTAATTCATGTTAATTAGTTGAGATCTTTATCTCCGCTTATAATAAAATGTTATTGACATTGAATTTATTGGTGCGATGACCTTCTGAAGCTAATTTTCAAATTAGCTTATATCATCATATCAGCTGATGGAAGTCCATTGCAGGACATAGGCCTTTTGTAGGGACTTCCAATCATCACGATCCTGTCACAAACTTCGAAAACTAGAAAAATGTATGGGAATGACAGATCTTGATCACGTGACCTGTGGATAGTAAATGTCATTCCAATACATTTTTCTAGTTTTCGAAGCGTCTGCGATCGTAGAAAGGGAATCGACGTGCCATTTCCGAATCC
Source organism: Bicyclus anynana (assembly GCF_947172395.1). Lineage (NCBI taxonomy): Eukaryota > Metazoa > Arthropoda > Insecta > Lepidoptera > Nymphalidae > Bicyclus > Bicyclus anynana. The sequence goes on from NC_069083.1 coordinate 12,742,855, forward strand.
GTCGAATCCCTGCGAATAGCTTATATCAAACTGAATAAAAGCATGTAAAAAAAAATTCTAGTCTACCTGTTCGTAGTTACAAATATAGGTACTCGTTACTCGTAGATTATGTTGACACTATTTTGTCGTATCGGGTGGCGTCACCGAACTGGTTCATACTTTTCTTGGTGGACAACTTATTTTTGTTATTCATTGCTCTAAGTATTTACTCGTAGACCGTAGTACTGAATACTTCGCTTATGCACGCCATTGACGATCAATTATACTCACGTTTCTGCAACACCCACGACTAACTGATCCTGTATTGGTCACTGCGTGCATGACGCCTCGACTTATAAAACATCTTCGCTGCCGTTTGCGCTGCAGAAACGTGAGAATAATTGATTGTCAATGGCTGACTTTAGGCACATTTATAATGCCAACGATTTTTAACGGCTTTTTTCAGAAGTCGTGTTGCATCTAAAAAATACTTTTCAGAAATGCTTCTAATAAGCGTATCCTGCAAATCCATTGAATTATAAATATCTTGTTACCAGGAATACCAGAAGGGCAACTCGAACCTGGTGGTAGAGAACGCCGAGATGAACAACGTGGTGTACATGTTCCGGTGCCGCGACTCCGCGCTCACGGTGCGCGGCAAGATCAACGGCGTGGTGCTGGACTCGTGCACCAAGTGCGCCGTCGTGTTCGACAACCTCGTCTCCAGCGTCGAGTTCGTCAACTGCCAGTCGGTGCAGATGCAGGTGAGTTTGTGAGACCTTAGCATTCCATGGACTCACCGTGCGGGTTGCCGGGTCCATCGTGTGACAGAAAACTCCAACGTTGTCGCAAAAGCCCGGGACTTGTTACCCGGGTATATTACAAGGTGTTGTTTAATTAAGGTATTGATTCATCATCATCATCATTATATCATTCGATGGACGTCCACTGCAGGACATAGGCCTTTTGTAGGGACTTCCAAACATCACGATACTGAGCCGCCTGCATCCAGCGAATCCCTGCGACTCGCTTGATGTCGTCAGTCTACCTGGTGGGGGGTCGGCCAACACTGCGCTTACTAGTGCGGGGTCGCCATTCCAGCACTTTGGGACCCCAACGTCCATCGGCTCTTCGAACTATGTGCCCCGCCCATTGCCACTTCAGCTTCGCAACTCGTTGAGCTATGTCGGTGACTTTGGTTCTTCTGCGGATCTCCTCATTTCTGATTCGATCACGCAGACATACTCCTAACATAGCTCGTTCCATCGCCCGCTGTGTGACTCTGAGCCTTCTTATGAGGCCCATAGATAGCGACCAAGTCTCGGAACCATAGGTCATCACTGGCAACACGCAGGTATTGATTATAACTCCAGAAAAGACGCTCATATTTTATATCGTAACATGCATTCCTGGTGACGTGTTAAATTACCACATTGTACCTACGTCTAAATGACAATAAATATTCGGCGTACTGCTGAGCTCGAGTCTCTTCTCAGAATGAGAGGGATTAGGCCAATAGTCCACCATGCTAGCCCAATGCTTGGCAGACTCCACACACGCAGATAATTAAGAAAATTCTGTAGTATGCAGGTTTCCTCACGATGTTTTTCCTTCACCGTTTGAGGCGCGTGATATTTAATTTCTTAAAATGCACACAACTGAATAGTTGGAGGTGCATGCCCCGGACCGGATTCGACCCACGTCTATATAATACCCCTTTTATATTATCTATCAATTTCGATGGATTATATAAAATTTGTTTGAAGATTGCCTTTTCATGTTGTACGATTATCAGGTAAATGTTTCTTAAACCCACCATATATTAAGCAATTTAATCACATAAATGAAATATTATTTAATCCTAAAAATCATTCATTTCCGTCATCATCGCTCTCTATTTCTTTAATTTCCATCTGACTACTGGTTTCCTCTGGCACAATGTACAGAATTCCTTTGTTGCATTCGTGATGATCCTCGTGACAATTATATTTGTCGTATTCCGGAACATTGTAATAATCTCTCGCTGCGGACGTTTCTCCGGGGAACTCCTGAAATTTTTAAATTGTAATTTCAGTAAGCGAAGCGTACCCATCTCGTAATTTCATTTATTAATGGTCTGGGACAAGCGCATGTGAAGCTTTGGTTTGACGCTATTAATTTATGATAGAGGACGCAAACTTCATCTGCACATGAAAATATTTGCGTGTAAATATTATATTTATATTTGCCTTTGGTAAACACAATCGAGCTCGAGCTCTCGATGCAATTGGAATTTCATATTATTCACCCTTTCTATAATGACTTTTATAACTTTGCACCTGCAACTAAATCGAATACATTATTTCAACGGATAGGGATTATACAGTACAGGGCCTGTAGCCACGTGGCATGTCGATTCTCTTTCTACAAACGCTACCGTTTCAAAAACTAAAATAGTGTGTGGGAATGACAGATATGATCGACAACTTGATCCGTGACCTGTCTATAACAAATGTCATACCCATGCATTTCTTTTTAATTTTCGAAGCGTTTGCGTTTGTAGAAAGAGTCGACGTGCCCCATGGCTACAGGCCCAGATTTCAATCTACCCTTGAACAGTTGAACGATTAATGATGTTCATATATTATGTTAAGTGTAGTTTACTTACGTCGTAGTTGTAAGCATACATAGGCGAGTATTGATTTTGTGACCAGCTAACACTGTAATTATCATGAAAGTTATCCGCGCTGTTTATAAAGTCACTGTCGGAGTCCGAATTGTTGTATAAATTGGGCTTGGAACAATCGCCCATCGCTTCCTGGGACGCCAGTTCCACTTGCGGTGAATTGTTCAATAACGTAATTTTACTGTTGATCACCATGCTTAGCGTTTTTTGCCAGTCTTCTAATAGTTTCTTGATATTTTCCATCTACAACAGCAATTAACGATTTAAATAAAAGTCTTCGTATTGCGTAACCTTTCCGACTAGTTGCCATGGTTATAAAAACTATGTTTCTTCAGTGGCGGTATTCCGTGCAAGAACAACGGATCTCCCAATTATTGTCTTTAAAATCTCTGCAGTAGATACCTACTTTCAATTCGGAACGTCGCACAAACCTTCAGTCTGCATTATTTTCATATTACTGGTATATGTATAAAAAAAAATATTATCGATTGTCGATGTCAGAAATTACTTTAAGTTGATTAAAATGTACTCGTAGATGGAAAATCTTAGAATTTGGGATTCTATGGCCACGTAGCAACTACCTGGCCATAAGCCTTGCATAAAGTCACTCTCAAATCAGGTTAGGGCCAGTTTCGCCATCTTCTGATAGCTCAATTGCCTTCGTCTGTGACATAGTAAGAAATTAACAAAACTAACGTTTAGATTATCTCATATTTATCAGAAGATAGTAAAACCGGCAATAAAAATTGTGACATTTTTTTTGTGACGGTCGTTATAAATTAACAACACAAACCTTTTTCCTCAACAGTGCCTGTCTATTAGCGCGACGTAATCGTTTCTGTTTGATGAAGTGCCGCAGATAAGCGACTCTGTAGACGTTGGTCACTTTCACAATCTTCACGTGGCACTCCTGTTTGACATTGCCGTCTAATGCGGAAGAGTAGACGCTGGTCTCTGAAGAGGCAGAGTCTTGTGAGGGTTCCCCACAACTTAGCATTTCTTGGTCCAAGCCAGGCATAACAAATCGATCGTATTTTAGCTCCCTCAGCAATTCTATTATGAATTTGCTATCTGAGCTTACTGAAAAAGATTACACTTTAGTAATTTGTAAAAAGGGTTGTTTATATTCATGTCTTGAATACCTTCTTCCGACGTTTTGTTGCTGTTTGATATAGGGATTTCGTCCCACATCTCGTTGCTACTGAGAACAGCGTTCTTGAGTTCGTCGTCATCGGCGATAATATCTCTAACTTGTGCGCGGATTTTGCGAAGATTTTCCAGTTTTCTTCGCAATAACTCTTCGCATTCCACAAATTGCGCATCGCGTATGCCTATTTTAGTTTCCAATATTTGAATCTATAAAAAATTAATTTGTATGACAATCTTACCCAGTCGTATAGTGCATTTCATTTCAGTGCTTTTTTATCTATACTTCTATACTAATATTATAAAGAGGACACAGGTGAACCGATTTGGATCTACTGAATCGATTTTGAAAATTCTTTTACCACTAAAAAGTCCCGTTATTTGTGTCATAGGCCTTATTGTATTCCCGTATTCTCACGGAAACTTAAAACACTGAAGCTTGTATTCTTGTATTCCGAGAGACGTGATAGCTAGCGTGGTGGACTAAGGCCTAACCTCTCTCATTTTAAGAGGAGACTCGTGCTCAACAGTGAGCCGAATATGGGTTGTCAATGATGATAATTCAAATGATATTTTCTACAAAAACAAAAATAAAAATTACGTCAATGACCTGAAGTTGTATATCTTCTAATTCCGATTGCTTCATTCTCATCTTTTCCTGAGATGTCGCGTAAACGTTTCTTAAAAATCTGTGCACGAACATCACCGTCGGTATACATTTAATTAAAAACAACGTCTGTGTGAAAATGGAAAGGAATCAACAAAACGGACAAAACGAATATCAAATTCTCTAGTATTAATTAAAAGACTACGTACCACATTAAAGAAATTTACGTGCGATATATTAATAATGTTATAATAAATTTCATACAAAGTTTTTACGGAATAATCGCCAAAAAGTATCCCGTATTGATCTAAAAAATACTCCCAGTATTTTAGAAATAATGATTTAGCACCGTTCGTTATCTCGTACAACGTTTCGTGTTGAATATTATCTGCATTCATTGTAGTTACAAGTTATATAAAGATAATTCTTGCACGGTACATCGGATTTTCAATAAATAAAACCAATTCGAAAACTCGGAATAGTAAATATATCAAAACGTGACAGACGTTTAGATACACTGACATTATTCTTTATTCTATGATTTCATGTTCAACTTTGATGCAAGAGGTTCTAATATACTGCTCTGGCCTATTAGTCACTAATTTGGTCTTTACTAGCCACCTATTAAAATCAACATCAAATCAATTGACAAAATGTCATCTACATACTGTATGATATCAGTAAGCACCGGATGACATTTGTTACATAGAATATTGGCTGTGGAGGATAATCGAAGGAATTATACATACGAGTATCTTGTATTATTTTCATTCATTTGCTGCATTTTAAGGTGCAAGCGAAGTGGAGGTTGAGCAAGAGTGTTTTAAGTGATTAATTTGATTTTCAAGCTGAATTAATATGTAAAGCTATCAAAAGTTTTGGTAAGGATGCCTTCGCCTTACTAAAGCATGACATAACTCGACTAAGGACTGACTGACGGACAAAGACCGACGACGGACGGAGTATATTTACGATACATTGAAGACATGTCGGTACAATGTAAAATACATTTGCCTTATCCGTAGAAAATAAAGCTAAAAAAATAAACTGGGCCGTGATCGTCAATTATTTAAGAGTAAGTATTTTAATTTGTCTAACCTCTCTCACTGGTGTGAATTTCGGATCCTATTTCGACCCCGAAGTAAAATTGATTACAGGGTTCTAGTTAATTACCTACCTGGATCACACTATGTTCTCGTTGAGTTTCAGTCTAAATAACGGGAGGATAAAACCCGATATGTGGTTTTAGCTAACGGTCTCACAAAATAAACCTACTTATTTATTGTGTTATACTTACAATAAATAAGTTAATTTCAAAAACCCGATATGTGGTTTTAGCTAACGGTCTCACAAAATAAACCTACTTATTTATTGTGTTATACTTACAATAAATAAGTTAATTTCAAGTGGTTTTTTATGCCTTATATACAAACACAACCCCATTTAAGTTAATAATCAAAAGATTTTTAATTTACTAATAGATAGTTAAGTACCTACTCGGTTTTGCTTTAGCATGTATTGCTAGCCATCCATTGTCCGATAGGGTAGGGATAGGGTAGGTAGGAGTAGAGTAACTTGTTAGGAGGAGGATGAAAATCCATACCCATCTCATCCCTCCAGCCAGACCTGGACCAATTAAGAAAATCTCAATCGGCTCAGCTGGGGGATCGAACCCAGGTGTTGTAAATCAACCGCGCAATATAGGAGTAGGGTAGGGAGGTGAAGGGTAGGGGTAAGGAAGGGGTAGGGTAGAGGTATCTAGCTCTCCCGTTCGGGGCTTTCGAGGGCACAAGCAACACATGCATCGAAACGTCAGGGTTTTAGTTTCGCAATTCTCGCCGTTTCAAGAATTACTGACTACTATAATATTATTCTTTGTATCCGTTTACCAACAGTCCAACAAAAGCTTTTTAACCGACTTCAAAAAGGAGGAGGTTCTCAATTCGGTCGGTATTTTTTTTTTTTTTTATGTACCTATGTACACCGATTACTCAAAGGCGCCTGGACCGATTTCAAATATTTTTTTTTTGTTTGAAACGGTATAGTCCCCATTTGGTCCCATTGCCATCATGTCAAGATCTGATGATGGAATCTTGGAGAAATTGAGGGGAACTTTCGAAAATTATATAGGTGTCCAGTGTGTTCGTATACTTTTCCATTTAGTACTTTTAAGCACTACAATTTCATGAAGGTTTAAAATCAATCTGATGATGGAGCCATAACATAGACGAGGGAACTCCTCGGCGATTTACAGCAGTTACCTTGTGTTTGGGCTTGATTAATTTGTGTTCATGAGAGCTTTCCACATAGATAGGTTGTGACTGTCATTTAGGGGTTTGGTGATGAAGACCAAGGACAATTAAGGGAACTCCTTAACAGTTTACAGTAACTACCTTGTGTTTGGCCTTGATTAATTCGTATTGCTGGGAACTTTTTACCTAGATGAGTTGTGTCTGTTATTAGGGGTCTGATGATGAAGACCAAGGTCAATTAAGGGAACCCCTTAACGGTTTACGGTAGCTACCTTCTGCTTGGGCTTGATTAATTTGTATTGCTGAGATTGCTGAGATTCGCTTTTTAGTTTAGTGGGTACGTTTTTAGGTTTTGAAGTCGGTTGTATTTTTTTTATTAAAATTTTTTTAATAAGGTAGAGGTCGAAGCTATTTGCTGTAAGGATTTTGTTTTTCTAATATACTCGTAGTTAGTACTAAACATCTATCGTATCTCTTACAAATGTATAATATTCGAAGACATCTGTTATTATGGTAGATCGCGGGATAAGATTTGGTTTGAGGGCAAATCTTAATAGGATCTTACCGTGTAGACCGAAATGTGGTTATTAAATAGACGGCTGTCTGTAGAATTTAATTAGATTCGTACACGGGCTTACAAGTTGGGCGGAGGGTAAAAGTTAGCACAGATTGATATATATTATTATGTTTTAAGTCCACAGAACGGAAGTTTAATCGATATAAAATTATACCTATTAATGAAGTATGTATGCGAATATTTTTCTAGTTAATAATTTAAAATATATCAAATTCTCCTCCGAAACGGCTGGATCGATTTTAATGAAATTTTCTGTGCATATCGACTAAAGCTGAGAACCGGTCAACGTTTATTTGTCATACCCCTAAGTGATAAGGGTGGTCCAACGCAAAACTGTTTAATACCTAGAAATTTATTCTAATATTTTACTCGTAAAGAGGTTAAGGTTACTACCGAACCGATTTGAAAAATCTTTCATTGTTGGGAAGCTATACTATCCCCGAGTGCAAATAGAGAGAGTAATTTATAAAGCAAAACAACCTTTACCGGTTTAGCTAGTCACATATAAAAATTGAGCTGTGATAGCCATAGCCCATGCACCTCCAACTTTTCAGTTATGTGCATTCTTAGAAATTAAATATCATGTGTCTCAAACGGTGAAGGAAAACATCGTGAGGAAACCTGCATACCAGATAATTTTCTCAATTCTCTGCGTGTATGAAGTCTGCCAATCCGTATTGGGCCAGCGTGGTGGACTATTGGCCTAACCCCTCTCATTTTTAAGCAGTGAGCCGAATATGAGTTGATAACTACGAACGAACGATATAAAAATCGCAATGATTTTGTTATCCAGGTGCTAGGCAAGGTGCCGACGGTGTCCATCGACAAGACTGACGGCTGTCAGATCTACCTGTCGCAGGAGTCGCTCGACGTGGAGATCGTCTCCTCCAAGTCCTCGGAGATGAACGTGCTCGTGCCAAAGGCCAATGGCGATTACGTAAGTTTCTTTTTTATTTATTCAATGACAACTTTGTTATCGACTACATCACGTAACTCACCTGATAAGAGACACAGTCTAAGATGGAAGCGGGCTTAATGGAAAAGGTGCCGGATTGTTCTACCCACAGATATAAGAGGTAACTAGATTTATAAAGTGTCACTTTCATTGTATTGAAACCAGCGTACCCAGGGGCGTGGCCTAAATGGCTGTTTAATATTTATTGAAAAATGAAATATGTCACCCTTACTTTAGAGTTGAATATTATTTATTCCTTTTGTCACAGAACAAAACAAGACTGCTAGCACATGTGCGGACACGTTTGCGATGTTCCGCACACCCGAGTGTACGCAGGCCACGCCCCCTTGCTACTTGTATTGCTAAAAGCGTTAGCTTTAAGCGTTGTCTGTTCTGTGGTTCTACCCGTACCTATGACAGTTTCTACAAGGCAACGGTTTCTACCGGAACACTATCTGACGCAGGATCGAAGGCTTTACGTCCCCTCCAAGGCACTAAGTACGTCGTTTGTGCACACAAAACATTTTTTTTTTGTAGGCGGAATTCCCAATACCGGAGCAGTTCAAGACGGTGCTGAACAAGCCGCCGACCGGCCTCACCACGTCGCCGGTCGAGAGCACGGGCTAGATCTCAACGACCCTTCATCCATCGCTCGGGAACACGCTATACTTTATTTTTAAACATTTATATTATAAATCATAAAGGTTTTCACTAACTTACCCGTATCCGTAAAACCGTAGCAAATAAAAAAAAAAGTTGCTACCGATTTGTGTTATTTTTGTATGAGAATTGTTTGAACACGCTGTACTTTATTTTCGAGATTTATTATATGAAACATAAAGGTTTTCACTAACTAACCGTCGTCCGTAAAACCGTTTTGATTAATTAATTATTTGTGATCTCAAAGTTTACTACATTTTAAGCATTGGTAGAATACGCTGTACTTTATTTTTGACATTTATATTATGTAACTTAAATGTTTTCACATATTTACCGTCTTCGTGTATTGTATTTTTGAGATCATTGTAAAAAAATTGTTTCAATCTAACACTGCAGTTGCTTTATCTGTGGTCGTACGTTTACACTTTAAGTATTGGTTAAGAATTTTAGCTAATTAGAAAATGTACGTTGTATATTTTTTAACTAGTCAACTATTTAACGCCTAATTTATTTACATAAAATAAACGCCAGTACCTAACGGTGTTTTTATAAGTCTTGATTTTTTTATTGCTCACGATTGATTATAACTATAAGTATATAATGTTATTTTAAATTACACAAATCTATATCAAAAAGACCGGGTATGATTGATATGAGTCTCATATTTGGTCATGTTACGGTTCCTCTACCGTTTAATTTACGCTACTGTTTAGTGGACTGGTACTTTAATGTGATTGAACTTTTTTTTCACCAATTAGATCAATTAATTAGTCCACGACCATGTCTCGTATAATGATCGATGCACAAAATTTTACTATTCATACATGTAAAAATAATGCTATAACGTTCCCGAAGCTCATAAATAATCATTAATCAGTCTAAATTCCTTCTTACGAGGTCTATCATATTGCTCATCGTTCTCGATCCTAGTATAAGGTATATACAATATGACGTAGAAATAACTATCATTCAAGTATTTACTGGCCTTTATGTGAATGTAAAGATGTTCCTTGTTCATGTATTTGCAAATTTTTTTTTAGACGTCACAATGTTGTGAAACATCTCGGAGTACCGCTTGGTACGGGGAAAATATAGCGTTAGATTAGGTTAAGCCCCTTGGGACCGAATATATACTTTTTATATGCAATAAATTCTCGTATTTCTATTTAAAAAAACGGGTTGTAATGGATAAAAAATAAAAAGTTTTTTTTTGGGAGCTTATCATAAAAATGAATATTCTTAAGTTATTCGATTAAATTGAACTTTTGACTAACGTAAACTGAATTGGGAGTCAACAAGGAATCCTCTCACCCTCCTCTTATTGACTAACTAATAACTTTTGATATTTATTATTATTTCATGATTTAATTAGTGAAACCATTTCTTGTGATAATTATATTTTTGTAATATTTATTCTGAACAAACTCCTCTTTAGTTGCGATAACAATTCGGTCCCTGGATGTAAGATGTGTGTGTCTCGAAATTATCTCGTAAGTTTGCATTTTCGATTTGGCTATTAACTTATAAATAGAGTGATTCTAAAACCCCGACTCGTCGACCGTGTAAGAGCTTTCTCTAACTTTACTTTCTAAGTAACTGATATAAAAAATGTCTTTTGTAATGTTTTCGATGGAACTGTTAACGATCGACTTCTTTGTTTATTGTTTTCAATTAGTATGTTATTTAGAAGTAAAATTTTAATTAATGTAGCGAGAAAAGTGGACGCTTTTTACACTTCTATACTTGGCTATAAATTACGCTGACGCACAACATACAAGTTTATGAAAACGAGCAAAATGACACTTCTAGTCTAAGATCCGGCATTAGAAATATATACCCTCATATGTTATTTATTAGTTACTAGCGGACGCCCGCGACTTCGTCTACGTGAAACTCGATGTAAACTTTCAACTACCCCTACCCTACTCCTATTCTACCCCTACCTTACCTCTACCCTACCCTACCCCTTAAATTTTTTTACCCATCAAAAAAAATAATGATATCGGTTCAGCCGTTCACGCGTGATAGCGTGACCAAGGGATGTATGGATTCATTTTTATATATAAAGAAATTATAAGAAATAAATGATAGATAATATTCGTCACTGTGAATATTTTAGGCAACCGATTTGCAATGTGTCGATGTGAATATTTTTTATCATTTATTTCTTATCCAAAATAAATAACAGATGAGGGTGCATATTCCTTATGCCGGATCTCGTTCTATTCAATGTGACGTCACTTTTTTAATATAACTACACCTATGTATTATATAAATTTGGCAATTTAGTAGCTCTTAAATTATTATCTGCTAAATTGTAAAAACATCTTTTCAATTTAACCAATTGATTGATAATAAGCATTTACTATGTGGTATTACAGATTGGCATTTCCATCGATAACATTATGTGATTGTATTAAATAAATATTTTACATTAGAACATTTATAATTTGAATATCGTAATAACTATAATAATAATTAATGATTGTATTAATCGAAGTATTGTAATAGAGAACGACTTTGTTATGTTATTCTGTATCGTTTGTGTTTCTTTTAATTGTGACTTCGCTAATAAGAATTGTAATTATTTATTATGCCATTCTTATTTTGAAGATTTTAATTTATTTGTCTGATTAAAATAATTTTTAAGCATACAAAATTATATTTTTATTTCATTTATTCCCTACATACCTTTAAGGAGGGTACTAATTTTACTTTTAAAATTAAAATAGTCTAAATAGAGACTATAGATAAAATAGGCGTAAAAAATATAACGTAACATGTAAGCTAATTTTTTGGGAGAAGAATAATAAACAGATATTATTTTCACATTTTTATTTTAAGACATGGTCAACATCGTCCATTTAAAGTTACGATCAGTATTTCAAACGAAAAAGGCAGTCCATGTATTCAATAAATAGTTTATAATAGCCGTAAACAATACACATAATAACGGGCTATAAATATTTATAGCTATTATGTACAAAGCCCGAGGTTTACTATGGCATAGAAATGTTAAATAAAAAAATTATAAAATAGCAAAATTTCTAAACTCACTCAAGATTCACATTCGACACAAACTTACATCTACTTATACTGTATCAGTCGAAATCGAATAATTTTAATCTAGCATTACTGGCTTAAATACGAAGAGCTAGGGATTATGTATACGATTTGTAGTAAAACATAAACCTCAAGTTACTAATAGTCTAAGATCCAAATTAGAAACGACCTTCACCCATCTACTACAAAATAATATCAATTTTATTATATTAATTAATATATCGTGAGTAGTATAACCATTATTATTTATCATTAATGATAGTTTGGCCTGTAAATTTTTTGGGAGCTCAAGTTTTCTCTCAGAATGAGAGGGGCTAGGCCAATAGTCCACCACGCTGGCCCAATGCGGATTGGCAGACTTCACACACGCAGAGAATTAAGAAAATTCTCTGGTATGCAGGTTTCCTCACGATGTTTTCCTTCACCGTTTGAAATATATACCGATATTTGATTTCTTGAAAAAGTAATAACTACAATTAGTTTATGGGAAACCTACTCGCAATTTATTTTTTAACGTACTAAATTTGATACAGATGGGTGAAGGTCGATTCTAAGACGGATCTTCTACTACCTATATTATACTTTAGAGTCAGTCCTGGTTGATTTTACTCGAATTTGAAACAAGTCTATTGCAATTCCACTCGTCACTACCGTCTGAACATTCTAGAAAACCGTTGCAGATACTAGAAGCGGGTAAGCATTCACCGAGGGGACATCTAAAGCCTCTACACGTGTCGTATGGTTTGTGTACTCTCTTGTTCTCAGCTGCCTCTAAATCCGTATAAAAGTCTTCGTTGGATTCCTCATCAGAGGAGGGCGAGGTTTCATTGTGCTTGGGAGTGAAGGTATCCATCACGCTGTCAATCCAGTCGATGTAGTGCGACACTTTGGTATAAACGCCGGGTCGGTTGGCTCGTGCACAGCCGTAACCATTGCTGGTGACGCCGTAGATGTACCATTTGTCTGCTTCCTGAAAATGCATTTGCATTATTAAAAAAATATCCAGGTTGGCAAGCGCAAAGCAACAACTTGGTCGGCCATACATTGGCAGTTCGAGTAGTTAGCCAGTGATCAATTTAAATAGACGATTCTTGCAGTCAACAGTTTGAAACTGCCATTGATAAAATATATGATTTCGTGTAGTGGCCGATTTACCAGTAGGCTGAGTAGGCTGGCTGGGCTGCATAAGGCGGCAAATTTTGTGGGGTGGCATATTTAGCCCTAAACATTTTGTCTAACAGAAATAAAGAAAACCATCTCTAATAGGTACATAGAAAATTGAGTATTGAAAATGTAACTAAAATTCTAGTACTGTATTTAGTGTACATATAGAACTATACTAAAATTTGCATGACACTTTATCATCTGCAGTAAACTGTTCTAACCTGAATAATCTCATCTGTATATGTTATTAAATAGGAGTAGGTTAGCGAATTTCAGAGTTTATTATTAGTAGGAGGCAAAAATTTAACAGCCTATTGGCGGCAAGTTAGTAAATCCGCCACAGCGTGTAGGTGACCCGGTACAGCGGCAGGGGCCGCGTGCGACGCTGGCACTCCGCCGTCGAGATCACCGGTAGCCCTATCTCTTGCAATGCGTTCGCTGCATTCTTACTTGACACATGAGCGGTCCACCGGAGTCTCCCAGGCAGGCGTCGCGGCCTCCGCGCTCGTAGCCCGCGCAGAACATGTCATCGGTGACGCGGTACAGCGGCAGGAGCCGCGTGCGCCGCCGGCACTCCGCCGTCGAGATTACGGGCAGCTCCACCTCTTGCAATGTGTCCGCTGCGAATGGACAAAAATATTAAATGTGAGTTTTAACCCTTGGAAACATATTAGATGGCGGGTTGGCTATTGTAGTTCTAGTGTACAGACGAGCATGTTTGCTTGTGATGCAAACAAATACACTGAACAACGAACACCAACGAGTTGTCACGGCAACCTACAAAAGCCGAAGAACCGTTGGACGTTGGGGGCTCCAAGGTTCTGGAATGACATGACATAAAACGCGTCGCAGGTCGTCGTGTTTTCCCAAAAGTACTCGTCTTCTCCATTTTCCTTTATGGGGCTGAGACTTGGACTTTGATATCTGCTGACCGGCAACGTATTGACTGTAGTAATGCTATCTATTCAAAGATGAGTACTCTACAAAGATTTTATATTTTTTAAATCAAGGCGTAGGACGTAGGTACCTACCTACTCAAAGCTTGTAGGTAGGTATTAGAATATTATTAACGTCGGCTTTTCAGGGTCCGGTCCTTATTATGCGGTTTTACCTTCATTACTTACACGCTGTATATTAATGAAACTGTATAAGTACCTATTATATCTACCTATAATTTTACTTAATGCTGAGGTTATGTGGGTTTGGTACCATCGTTTTAATTTTAATTATGCGAATACGGAATGTGATATTCTCTTCGTTCATTATATTGAGGAAAATATTGAGTTTAATTACTACCGCTGAGTATGTACCTATATTGTGAAATTCTCTTCAGGTTCTTTGATTTTAATAAAATAAATTAAATAAGACATTACTGATTTTAAATTACAGGGATAACACGAAACCTGTCTAAGATAATAAATTAAGTATATCTACTTCCTTCCCAATAATGTGTTAAAAATACTGAAGCTACATTTCTACTTAGTTTATTGATGGCTACGCTCGTGTGCACTTTCTTTTACAAAGCTGTAGCCTTGTTTAGTATTCGAAACGTTAACGTTTGTAGAAAGAGTATCGACGTGCCACCTGATTAAGGCCCCTGGTGTACAGAAGCGTAGCTTGCCTTCATGGGGCCCTGTATCAAAGTTAGGGGCCCAATAGACGAACGGCAAATCCTGAAAAACTCTGGTTATTCTTTCCCCCGGGAAGCAGCAAATTAAGTGAGATTGTGGTTTAAATTTTACTAATTTTTGCTTTCCCACTTAAGGGGCCCCTGTAGTCCGGGGGGCCTGTATTATTGATACGGCGGTAGCTACGCCCCTGCTGGTGTACCTACCTAGAGAGAGAAAGAGAGACGAGACATGAAACTCGGTGAGTATTTGACAAATGTACCTTCATATTAAACGTAGGCGGTTGTGAACTTACGGAATACTCGTTCATGCTCATACAGTTGTCCCCAACCAACAACAGTGCAGTGGTGACCAGCAGGCGGTTGCGCGCGCGGTGGCGGCAGGCAGGCCGGCCGCAGGCGAGCGTGTAGCGGCAGAGCCTCCACGCGCAGCAACGCTATGTCGTTCCGGAAGCCACGAGGCGCGTACCGCGGGTGCAGCACTAT
This sequence comes from Bicyclus anynana, assembly GCF_947172395.1. Classification (NCBI taxonomy): domain Eukaryota; kingdom Metazoa; phylum Arthropoda; class Insecta; order Lepidoptera; family Nymphalidae; genus Bicyclus; species Bicyclus anynana. Next base: position 12,758,036 of record NC_069083.1, read on the forward strand.
CTGCCGTACGCGTGTGATTCGCTCCCATGGCCCGCGCGGCCACGCGCCGCGACGTAGCGCCCCGAGCCGAGCCACCCAGTGAGCCTCTGTAGCTCTGGAACATTGAAAGCAACCTTTAATAAAGTACTCTTTTTGACGGCCTCCGTGGCGCAGTGGTATGCGCGGTGGATTAACAAAACGGAGGTCCTGGGTTCGATTCCCGGCTGGGCAGATTAAGAATTTCTTAATTGGTCCAGGTCTGGCTGGTGGGAGGCTTCGGTCGTGGCTAGTTACCACCCTACCGGCAAAGACGTATCGCCAAGCGATTTAGCGTTCTGGTACGATGCCGTGTAGAAACCGAAAGTGGATTTTCGTCCTTCTTCTAACAAGTTAGCCTGCTTCCATTTTAGACTGCATCATTACTTACCATCAGATGAGATTGTAGTCAAGGGCTAACTTGTAAAGAATAAAACAAACTCTGCTGTTTCTAGAAATAAGCATTTGTAAAATACTATAGTCTCTGTACGTAGATCTACTCTCTTCTACGGGCCGGAACATTCGCGTTATAGCGACCATTAATGCTAGCCACCCAGCATCCAATAAGCCCAAACCTGCAGCGCTAACGACTAACACACGATCAGTTTTAGCGGATGTCAAGCCGTTAGCACTAAGCGCGTAGGCTTATCGGATGGTGTGGCCGGCACAAGGTGAACTAGCTGACGCCGCGCGGTTTCACCCGCGTGGTTCCCGTTACCGTAGGAATACGGGGATAAATATAGTCTTCCCCGATCAATGGGCTATCTAAAACTGGAAGATTTTTTCAAATCGGACCAGTAGTTCCTGAGATTAGCGCGTACAGTCAAACAAACAAACTCTTCAGCTTTATAAAAACTTGAGCGGTGCCAGGAGACACCAGGATGTAGCGAAATTCGCTATCGCAATCGCTCCTTCTTACGCAGTCGGGTAAAAAGTGTCGGTTCAACTTTTGGTCTTTACTTTCTCCATCTAGCCCCCTTTCGCAACGTGCGATATGGAACTTTATTCCAATATTAGTGTAGAAGTATAGATATGGAATAGAACTCACTCATAGAAGCAGTGACTGGCGGACAGCAGCCACTGTGCTGCGACGAGCGTGGCGCCGCACTGGAAGTCGCCGTCTCGGTACAGCGCCGCCTGCCACGGCCACGCGCCCGCCGCCGCGCCGCCGCCGCCCACCACCCTGCCCCACCGCACGCGCACGTGAGTTACTGCCCTAGCCAACCAACACCAACCGGTACCGACAGGCCACTGGCGTGCACGAGGTGCTAACTAGGATACGCACTTTACAGAGTGCACGAAGTGTTAACTAGGATATGCACTTTACAGAGTGCACGAAGTGTTAACTAGGATATGCACTTTACAGAGTGCACGAGGTGTTAACTATGTGCACTTTACAGAATTAAATCTCCTCTCAGAATTAAAGCGGTTAGGCCATAGTCCATCACGGTGGCCCATTGCGGATTGGCAGACTTCACACACACAGAGAATTAAAAAAATTATCTGGTATGCAGGTTTTCTCACGATGTTTTTCCTTCACAGTTTAAGGCACGTGATATATACGTTTTTCTTAAAATGCACACAAATGAAAAGCTGAAGGTGTATGCCCCGGATTCACTGGGCTATCATGGTTCTCACAGATTGTACAATGTGGAAAATTTCTTCTTCATAACAGGTTGGTAAGACTAATGAGTCTTCAGGGTAGACAAATTTGCATCTTCAAAGTGCACGCCATTGCCAATATCGATACCGATACCCATACCAATATAGCGTAATTCGCCATTACCAATCTAGTACCTACTACGTATATATTTACACTATCATCAATTGCATCCTATTTTATAGGTCCACAACAGATCCGTCTCTCCTTAAACAAGGCGGGTTATGAATATCCACAATGCTGCTCCAATGAGGTTCTGCAGTCAATGAGGTTCTTTAAGGTAATAACGTTTGACTCTTGTAATGATCACTACCAGATGTTATTTCATGGATTATCCTGCTCTCTGAAGCATATCAGGGGAGTAACACCACCAACTTCCCACGGAGTTCCCACACTAAAGTAAACTGTATTTAAGGTGACTTTGATTTTGTTTGCACTTAATTTGGTGTACGTGTAGGAAAATCAGTAACTTTAATAAAATGTTGTTGAAGAAGTTATCCTCTTCACAAGGGATACCTTAATGAGAGGGTAACCTTTTCAACTAGTTAACTTAATGAAGGTTGTTAGAAATTCCCTGGTGTTAGGAATAAGTAAGAGCAACAAAAGGTAATTTTATCAATATGGTAACTGAATGAATAAGTTACGCTTATAAAAGAATTAACACAAAATTGGGGTTATTGGACTAGACATATCAAAATAGGTTAAACGTAAGCCTAACCAAAGACTGAGTCTTCGCGGTTCAGGGGTGAATGATGACAGAGGGAGCTTAGTTGGGAAGAAGCGGGAAATGAAAAGCTCTCGGATTTTGTTGTTACGCCCCAGTCCCCGTACCTCTGGCCTAAAAGACAACGAGCACAATTTGACCCGATTTGTGAAAAATCGCGTACAATTACCAAACTAGATTCAAATTATTGCGATAACGCCGATTAAAAAATTCAATCTCATGTATTTATTTTCACTTTGGGAGTGAAAAGTTACAATAATAGAGGCGATGCTAATGCATATCGTAACATAACAGTTTTAATTTTGTGAATTGATGACCAAGTGCCCCAGTGGGTAGTGACACTGACTTCTGCATCAAAGGTCATGGGTTCGATTTTCACAACTGGAAAATATGACAAAACCCACAGTAATGCGACTATTATTATCGTAAACTAAAGTCCTTATTCTTTCTATTCTACGTTTTCATACTTTGGTGCCAGTTGTCCTTTGTCTACAAAAAATGGATGGAGTAAAAAGTAAAAAGCTATGCTCGCATTACCTAGGCTGCTGTGCATCAGCATGGGGTCGTATACCACAGTCCAAGTCTCTGCAGCGAATCCTCAGAGCACGATGTCGTGCGCACGACGAGCGGCGGAACGTCAGCCGCGTGTCCGCCGCGCGCGCGTGGGCGTTATGCGACACTTCCCAGTAGCCCACCGAACTCACTTTCCGACCTTCTCGCGCCTCTCGCACCCATGGCGAATCTCTGAAAATGGTGGAAACTTGGTTTGTACATAATCTTTAAGCGCGCAGCGGTACGATATGGATAAAATTCGAAGCGCAAACGAGACGCCGAATTATGACTTTCACGTGAGTGAAAAGCACGGAGCAAACGACGCGCGACGTAAATTTTATGACGTGAGCGCCAAAACCATTTTTACCTAATTGCAAGTAAATTAATTTTCCTGAGATTGAAAGCAAAATGTGAGCAAAACATGTATATTTCAAAAAAATAAACTATCGAGAAAAGTTTTACAAATTGTGTATTTTGTATAGTCATAACGAAGCTAACACTTTGAAATATTAATTAATATTTTTAATTACCTAAATATCAGGCTCTTAACTTTTCCAGAATCTGAGATCCAGAACCATTTGATCCAGAACACTAAATTACATATTGCACACTCTTAACATAAAAACCGACTTCTAAGATTTATTTCAGCTATTATTTTAACACAAAATTATGAAACCGATTTTTATGAAAATGAAATGAGACAAATCTGAAAGTATACTCTTTTAAACAAAAAATAAATGACGAAGTTATGAGGTAACAAACATTTAAAAAAAATACGCGTCAAATTGAGAACCTTCTCCTTTTTTGAAATCGGTTAAAAAGTTGTAATTTTATAGCTAAAAGTTAGTAAGTATATTAATTAATAGTGAGTAATATTAGCCCAGAGGGCCTAACCAAGTTACACATAATTTTTTTCTACAAACGCTAACGCTTTAAAAACTAAAAAGTGTGACGTGACCTATCGATAACGAATGTCATCACATAGATTTTTTTAGTTTCAAAGCGTAAGTTTTAAAAGGTTTCTATTCAAACGAATTCACTCGATCAACCGAACTAATTGTTGTATTGAGACATCGATTTGTAGATCGATGTTGTGAGACATTCAGACAATCAAACATGCACTTAATTAAATGCACGAGTATGTAGAAAATTTTAGTGTACCATTTGGTACACTAAAATTGTGTTCCCGCATAATCGTGTGGGCGTAAAGTTATTTTTTATATTTTATACATTACGGCACGAATTCGAATTACGTCGAAGATCGATACACTTTACTGATGCATTACCTACACCTACACAAGTTTTTTAGGTCAGGAAGCCTATTGCGAGTAGTTTAACAGGGTTTAGCAGTTAAAAAATAAAAATAAAGTAACTTACTGGAAAGTCATAGCTCTACACACGGCTCTCCCTAAATCAGGTAACTTGAGAGTGCTGTGCGCTTGCTCCACCACGTCATTGAAGCTTTCCACACACAACCTGCCCCATACACCGCGCTTTCTCACCATGACGAAACCTGTATTTTTTAAAATATCATATACTAGCGGACCCGGTCAAGCTTCGTTTTGACATAAGTGCACTTATTCTCTATCCCTACTCTACCCTTCTATACCTCTACCCCTACCGCTTCACTCTTAAACGTTTGTATGGGAAATAGAAAAGGGCAGTTTTTGGGTTTTCCCGGAAATTATTTGATTTTTTCTCACCTTTTAAACCTTCCCTATACCTACACGAACATTTCAAGACCAAGATGAGATAAATCCGTTCAGCCGTTCTCGAGTTTTAGCGAGACTAACGAACAGCAATTCATTTTTATATATATAGATTATGGCTTATTAATCGTTCTCATGAGTTCCTAGGTTCTAAGGTTCTAATCCTGGGGCGTGTCTTGAAACACCCCTGAGATTTAAACATCAAATTATCTTTCTTTACAAACGCTAACGCTTCGACAACTCAAAATTGTATGGGGATGACATTTTTTATCGACAGGTCACGTAATCAACCTTTTGATCAGATACGTCCCATAAATTTATTTAGTTTTCGAAGCGTTAGCGTTTGTAGAAAGAGAATTGATGTGTAGCTGGGCTTCAAGTCCGGGCCCTAGTCTGTAGCCCAGTGGCCTCATTAAAATATTCTGATAATAATTATTATATTTATTTACCTTCCTCGTTATAAGGGATTACTTCGTTGTCTTCTATGTTATCTCCCAGAGCGACACAACTTTTTTCGTCATCCCCTAGAGGGCAGTCTGGAGTCCCGTCGCAGACTTTGCTCATTTCCACGCATTGTCTCGCGTTCGCACATACAAACTGACCTTCGCCACACCATTCTGAAAGAATGAATATATGAGAATAAATAAAAATTGAAGTATCTGTTTGTATTTTTATATACAAGTACCTATATACGGAGCTTATTTAAAAAAACCAAATTTAAAAATTTTTGTTTCTTTCTGGAAATGGCTGGGCCGATTATTACGGGACTTTCATTGTCATAGCTGATATTAATTATTTAAACAATATAAGCTATGTTATAAACCCCGTGGCTGATAAACTTTTGGTAGACCTGAAATTTTAATTTAAATTTTGAAATTAACAGGGATTTAACATTAAAGACATGTCATACCACATTTATTTTCATCAGAATAGTCCCAACAGTCTACAAAACCATCACAGATTTTGGACTGTGAGAACTCGGCGCGTAGGTAATCCGCGCACGAACATGCGTGCTCATCGTCACCTCCCGGACAGTCGAGCAGTTTGTTACAACGTGACGTCACAGGAATACACGCACCACTAGCGCATAAAAATGATGTGGAGTTGTTACAGTCATCTGGTGAAAAAAAAAATAGTAGCAATGATTAAAATAGACACCAAAATTATTCAATCAATGACGTCGCGAACGATGGCATCCATATATTGTGGATGTCCAGTAAATTAATTTGTACAGCAAAAATTTGGAATGCCCTTCCGGCGTTTGTGTTTTGAAAGCAAGAGTGAATAGGCATCTTCTAGGTAAGCGCGCTCCAACTTCGACCTCATTAATGCTTATCATCAGGCTTAATTGTAGTCAAGCGCTAACCCAAAATGAAAAAAAAGGAAAAAAAACTTTAACTATTTGCATTATAGTAATTTTTATATAAAAATCCTTACCGATTATCTTATTTGTTTCTTTGGCAATTTCTTTTTCTTTCTTTGTTTTCGTATACTTATTCGTTTCTGATTTACTATATGTTTTTTCTGGAACGTCAAAAATGTTTTCCTCTTGTTTCGATGATTGTGCTTTATTGAATGTTTTAGTTAATATTTTAAATCCTGCTTGGTTCAAAGTGTAACTAGATGGAATTGCTTTCGTTGAAATCACGCCACCAGGGGCTCGAAATGGTTCATAGCTGTTGTTACTATAATCAGAGATAGTAGCAAGACTAGCAAGTTGTTTTAATTTATCTACAGTTAACGTAGTTGATTGATTTGCAGGTATTTCTAATATAACGTCAGGCTCCAATGCTAACTTATATGTAGGTAAATTTTTCGTTTTATCCGCTTGTTTACTACTCACGCTTCCAGTGACGTGGTAAGATACTCTATAAGTGCCTTCTGGAATATTTGATTTATTTGATATCTTATTAATGTTACTGTCACCAGAGGAATAATTCTCATTTGACTTAGGTAGCCTATTCCCACTTGATGGGACATACACCGTAATTTCTTCCGCACTGTATGGGGATTTTAAGTAATCAGCAAGATTCGATGGTCTATGATCGTTAACTCTATCATTATTAATGTGTGTTGCAGTCGTTACAACTTCTGAAGCCTCTGGAACATTTTCAGTTAAACTATGTATAACTTCATCAATATTTTCATTTGAATGAATCTTTTCAGAGTCTACTTTACTACTTATAAAACTTCTTTTATTTTCCTTGTTTGTATGTGACTCAATTTTTGGTCTGGGTCGAAGTGGTCTATTTACTCCTAAATTGGACTTTGCTGGCATTAATGTTATTATTTTGGATGTAGTAATATCTATTTCTTCATCAGAAACTACTTCAACTGATCCAGTCATTTCATTGCGCGTTTGTCGAAACTCATCTTCTGTATTCTCTAATGTTACATTTGGTTTTAATGTCGTTCTTACTGTGGATACTTCAGTCTGTTTTTCTGGTGTATTTTGTGAATATCGCTTAATTATATCAGTTAAATTTCTTAGTATTGAAACCTTACTAGGAAATTTCGGAGTTGTGTTTGGAGTTGCATCATTTCTTGTGATGATAGCTTGCAAAGTATCGTTATAGTACTTCTGCGGAGAAATTTTATTCAAAGTACCATTATTAGTCGTTGAAGTATTGACTAGTTCCCAAGAGTGATGTGGCAGACCAGTCGGTGGTATAATTGAAACCTTATTGTTTGGGCGTTTTGTAGTATTTTCTTTCTTGTGTTCAACTGTGCTATTTTTAGCTGGTGCTTTGGTAGAAATTTCTATCATTGAAATGTTTGAAGTTGTACTAATTTTTTCACTTTCAGTTGTGGTGCTTATTTGTGATAGTTTATTTATAGAAGACGTATTTTGTTTCTTAACTATTGAAGCTCCTTCTATAGATACTTGTTCCGTATTATTGTCGAGTTGATCAAATTGAAGAACATTTATCGTTACTGATGTTTGCTTATCTTTTGGAGGCCTTTCGAAAGGTTTACCATCGTTGTCATCAGTATCAGAAATTGTTTCTGGTATGACTTCTACTACACCACTTATTTTATCAACAGGTAATGGATGTGGTTTTGGGTAACTAGACCCTAAAGTTTCCATATTCTTTACAGGTGGTGCATAAGTAGGAAGTGTAAAGCTTGTATATACTGGACTTGGGACGTATACATCAGCAGCCAAATGAGGGTCTATATTATAAAGTCCTATAGGCCGCCGTGTTGTTTTCTCACTAATCTTTGGTGGTGGTTGGGAGCTAAGCATACTTTCTAATAAGGATATATCTTCAACAACTTCAGCCACACCTATTCTATCTTCTGCACCTTGTTCAAGTTTTTGTTCATCAACTAACGCCGGTTGTCTACTTGTGGTTTCATAATATGGCCTCGTTATAGGCCTCCATGGCTCATTATCCAATACGTGGGGAACTGTAAACAGGCTGTCGATTTTTGGCAAGTCTTTATCGTGGTTTTCATTAGTCAGTAGATCGAATAGAATTTGAGATACGTTATTTGTTGTTGTACCTATAGTTGTAGTTGAAGTAGTCGTAAACTTCGTTGTTGAAGTTGTTCTAGCTGTTGTGGGGGTTGAAATTATAGTTTTCCGAGTACTTATTCCTCTATCTTTATTAGTGTTTACGTCAGTCTTTGGTTTAATATTTAAAACAGATTTAATAGTAAGTGGTCGACTTTTCGGCGTAGTTGCAGCAATTTTTCTAGTAGTAACAGTCTTTATAGTAGTTAATTTTGTCGTGGGAGATTTAGTAGTTGTAGTTCTAACAGTAGAAGTTTGTTTATGATTAATTTTATCGTCAATCCGAGTCGGGTTTGAACTATGTTTATTTTCTGTTATATCTGCCTCTGTTTTAGTTATTTGGAAAGATCCTTGTAATACTGGTATATTATCTGTGTCAATATCAGGTTCATCTGAATCATCTTTTTTCATAGGTCTATTTGGTTTTACTGTAGTTTTGCGAACAACGCCTATTCTACTTTCTAAAGTTTTATCCTTTGCATTTTGAGATGTAGAAGTCTTCACGTTATTAAGTGCCATACTTTCATTTAAAGCTTCTCTTACATATTGTTCTGAGTGATATGTATGTTCTAAATCTCGTTTTATCACAATACTTGTCGTGTCTATCTTAATTTGTCCGAATGCCGGATGTTTTGATAACATGTCTTGTATTATTATATTTTTTAACGTTTCTTCTATATTGGTTACGGAACTGCAATTATAAAAAAAAAATTAACTTATAAATTAACAATTAAACATAAATGTGCACAATATGAATATAATATGTCACAGTAAGATGTGTACGATTGTGAACGAAAAAGTGAAAAATGAAAAATTAAATTTGTTGTTTCCTTATTTATTCACAGCCTTTGGATTGGCCCAGACCAGAGAACCAGGCCTTCATATATCAGATGAAGGAAAGCCTGATCCTCTTAGACCTACCATGCTTCTCTAATGCGGATTGGCTTAGGTTGACAATGTTTTACTAACAGTGAAAATCATAGACGTTGTAGGGGGACCCCCAGGGGATTCGGCCGCTGAGTTTAGAATTAAGCCTCTATTTGTTCGAGAAGTTGACACTGCGGGTGAATGATCCCCTGGGGGTGTCCCTACAACGTCTATGATTGCCACTGTAAATCATCACAATCAGAAGATGTAATTGTTACTACCTAAAGTGACAAGTTAAAATATACTAATATTATAAAATTGAAGAGTTTGTTTGATTGTTTGATTGAACACGTTAATCTCAGGAACTACTGGTCCGATTTAAAAAATTCTTTCAGTGATAGCCCATATGTCGATAAATGCTATAGTCTATGTATTATCCCCGTACTTCTACGGGAACGGGAACCACGCGGGGAAAACCGCGCGGCGTCTTCTAGTATTACATGAAACTAATATCAAAAGTGTACATAAATTAATATTTACCTAGGAATTTTTCGTCTATCTAAATACAATTTGAAATTAACATCTAGTCGTCGGTCTCCGAAGCCGGTGACAAGAGCGCCCGCGAAGGCGTGTCGCAGAGGTGAGGCGGCGGCGAAGGCCTGTCTCAGCGCCGCTCCGTAGCGCCGTGCGCGCTCGCGCCACGCAGGGCTCCCCGGCGCGCCCCCGTACACGTCCCCGCGCGTCACTCGGAACGTGCCCTCAAACGTCATGATAGCTGTAACCAAAAATATGTATAAATAATAGTTTAAAAAACTAAAAAACACGCTTTTAGTACGCACTAAAAATTACGAATGGAGTTTTTTCGTTTTCCTGACAGCAAACCCTTTCATTTGATACCCATATCATGCGGATGCATTTTAAATACCCTGTCCGCCATCTTGGACGTCCGCCATATTGGATTTATGTCACGTGATTATTTTTTTCGTATTCCTGACAGCAAACCCTTTAATTTGATACCCATATGGTAGGTATGGGTGTATTTCAAACAGCCAGTCCGTCATCTTGGAGAGGCCGCCATATTGGATTTGTAATGACGTTTCTTAGCTAGTCATTCATGTATTGGCATCAAAACTTAGAGCGTGTGCAAAATTTCATCCTAATCGAAGACCGGGAAGTGGGTCAAATTAAGATTCCAAGATATTCTTACATAAATAGTTACAAGTGAAGCTAATATAAGCGTGTTAAAATATACCCCGTTCAATTATCAACATCATCATCATCGTCGTCGTCGTTGTCGTCATTGACATCATCATCATTAGGTAGCATATCTGCAGATGTACGTCCTGCTGACGAAGACAGGACATAGGCCTCTTGTAAGAACTTTGAAACACCACGATCTCGAGCAGAATGCATTCAACGGTTCCGTGTCACTCGCTTGATGTCATCGATGCATTCAGTGGAGGGTCGAGCATTACGCTTTCCAGTGCGAAATATCCATTCCAGCACATTGGGAAACCAGCGTCAATCAGCTCTTCGAACTATTTGTCTTATGACAATGGTCACGCCAGCTTCGCGACTCGTTGAACTATATCAATGACTCAAGAAGAGCGTCTATCAATGACTCAACAATCCGAAGCAGTTTTTTTTTCTGATTGTCTAAGTGCCGTAGGCTCCTTATGGGACCTCAGCGGCTTCACCGGGGGGTTTGGGCGAGCGCAGAAGCATCACCTGATGGGGCCCGAAGGCAGAAGCAGAGTAGATGGGTGGAACGACTATCTAAGGGCGTCTTCTCTGAGACTCGGACCTCGGCTTAGAGGGCCGTTCGGGAAGGGTGTTTTGGCTTGAGTATATCAGTCCGGGCATCCCGAGATCGAATCCGTAGCAGCAGTGGAGTGATTTACATACGTTCACCGTTGTCTGGCCGCAGCGCTCCCATGTAGAACGCTAGCGCAGCCACAGCCAGCACAGCGACCGCCGCCAGCAGGGCTCCGCCCACCAGCGCCGCGGAGCACAGCCCGCTACTGCGCCCGCTGCTCGGCGCGCGCGTGTAGCCCCCGCCCGCGAACCGGTATTCACTCTGAAAACAAAACAAACATTGTTTTTAATGGAAAGGAATATAAAAGGTATTCTTCATCTTCAGCCTACTCTAATAGCTTACTACAGAGTCAGACTTGGGATATTTATTAGAATAGAGCGTTTGAAATCCGTAGGAAAACAAAAATAGGTAATCCACGTAGCCCAAAGGATTAGCAAACTGAAATGGCAGACGGGCCATATCTGTCCAGACGTGTTCTGGAATGAAGACCACGTACCAGCATTGCTCAGTGTAGAACGCCCTCCAGCTAGATGGTATGGACATCAAAAAGGTAGTGGGATGAGGAAGGCAGAGAATTATGTGTGGTGGCGCGCTCTTGGAAAGGCCTATGTCCAGCAGTGGACGGATACAGGCTGTTAATAAAGAGTTGTTCGAGCTTATACTACCAAGCTACTCTAAATGCGGCTTGGCAGGCTAAGACTGGTTGATTCTCTAGTCCTCTAGCGATCACATTCAGTACGTGAATTCTGTTAAAGCTGATCTCACACCGCTGTGACATTGTTCGTTTTCATAATAACTTAGTGTCGAAAAAGTACATTTTTATTTTGACACCTGTAAACATAAAGTTCGAATTCATAGGCGAATAGTTCGTCGACGAGTGAAAAATACCGGAATCGCACCTCAGATGGCGAAGAATGGAGCTTTAAATGAATAAGATATAATTTTTTTTAATGTTGACATATTGAACCAGTAACCTTTAAAAAATGGTAGTGTGAACTGTTACAGATATAAGCAAGAAACGAACAAACTGCAAATTTATGCTAATTAATCGATAACACCTATGTAGGTGCGTAGCTAATACATTAGATATATTATAGGTATAAAAAGCTCATGTAATGTGACATAATAAAGAAAAACAAGACAAGTGCGAGCCGGACTCAATCACCGAGGGTTCCGTACAAATTCCTCGTCATAATACCTATATTAAAGTCATAAACTATAAAAATAATTTAAAATCTTTTTACTCTTGTGCCAATACACAGATACTATGACTAAGAAAGAGATTTAAGACAGTATTTACCTAATTGTCAAAATTCTTAGTTTCACATTACCCTTATTTGCATGAATTTTAATTTCCTTGAGAGTGTCGAAATATACCTTATTTGTAGCTTATACAGCCGTCTCTTTTTTTACCTTATATTGGAAGTTTATTTTTAAAAACTTCAAGGGAATGATTTTTATATGATTTTAATTTCAACGTGTTCCTTAGATAAAGGGTCTTAATATACAGACAAACAGACGAACGGTAAAATTAGTGATCCTATAAAGATTCCGCTATTTATTTTGTGGCACGGAACCTTAAAAGTTATTCCCCACGCGTTATACCTATGTATGGTCTCTCCATAATCACACAAATTCGATACAGCAGGGCCCGTAGCCATAAGGCACGTCGATTCTCTTTCTACAATCACAAACGTTTCGAAAATTAACGAATGCATGGAAATGCCATTTATTACGTCACGTACACTTGATTAAGTTACCGATCGAATCTGTCTATTAGCGTTAGTAGAAAGAGAATAGACGTAGCACATGGCTATAGGTTTAGATATTTAATTTCGTATCGCTTAAAAGTATTTAGCAAAGTAATTCAATCTATAAAGAAAGAAACAAGTGTGGACCACCAATCTGTAATTTGTAAGGTACCCTAAGTAGAAAAGTAGGTCATCATCATCATCATCAGCTGATGGATGTCCATTGCAGGACCTCTTGTAAGGATTTCTATAGTATGTATGAAGATAACATCTATCTATTAAAAAAAAACTAAAATTCTTTCTCTAATCATTAAATCTAATCAATTAATCATTAAGTAATAACATTAACATTAACAATTGAAAATTTTGAAAAACCCCCGAAGGTCATGAAGTTATTAATTACACTCTCGATGAAGTGCGCTTTCATTTGAGACCCCACTCGAGTATATTTGATATTCGGTTATTCTTCTCACTTTCATCCCCACAACTTTTAAACGGCTCATCCGATTTTCATCAAACATGTCTAAGGACACTTCCCCGTAAGTCACCTTTTATATAAAAAAACTAAATTGAAATCGCTTCGTCCGTTCAGGAGCTATGATGCCACAGACAGACTGACAGACAGACAGACACGTCAAACGTATAACACCCCTCTTTTTGAAATTGAAATTAATTTAATTTATTATTTAGATTATAGGAATGACTTTAAAAGGCATACTGAACCGGCGGCATCCGTCAAATGGGTATTAAACAAAAAAAATTGCGTTCTTCATAAAAAATAAACCACAGTTAAAATAAGCACCAAAAGGAATTCATATCAAAAATTATACTGCGGACTTTAAAACATAATTCAGGAGGTTCGTAGTAAATCTTAAAATACTTAAATTCGCGCTCGTCAAATGCCGTCGTCGAAAATTGTCAGAGTTTCGCTCGGTCATTATCGCGGCTAGGGTTGCCAGATCGCCAAACCTAATAGCAGGACAGTTGGACTGACGCGCTAGTTTGGCCGGACATTTGGGTAAAATGGCCAGGCACAGTATTGATCTCAGTTAGGTACCTGCGACAAGTATTTTTTGTGTAATATTATGCTTTTTTGATTATTACAACAAATCTTGCTAAATTCTAATGAAATATAAATCGAACCCATTGCCAATCAGTCATACTTTATTATTATTCAGTCAAAAAAAGTCAGTGGTGTAGCAAGCTTTGGAGGGACTCTGTATCAAAATTTGTTAGCCCAAATGAAGATTTCTCACAAAAGAAACAAAATAAAAATGCTTAAAATAAATATGACAGTGACTTTTGCTTTCACATGTAAGGAGCCCATGAAGCCCGTGGGCAATGTATCATTGATACGGCTGATACGTCGAAAACTACGCCAATGAATCTGTCAAAATTAAATTCTATTCTAGTCTAGCACATGCTTGACGCTGGCTCATTTGCGAAATCTTGACATTTTTTATTTTGGCCGGACACAATCAACAAACCTGCTATGTCCGGCTTTATCCGGACGCCTGGCAACACTAACCGCGGCAGGCCGATGGGAATAACTAACAAGCATGGGCCGTGTCTCCACGCTATGGGAATCGCCTACGGTGGGCCATCCATTTCCCTAACCACTAATCATGCCTGTCATTTACCGTCGTTTATCATCCAAAGTATATACGACATAGCAAATATTGTGTGAGGTATTTTATATTAGTTCACATAATAGGATACCTAGTTGACTCATATCAAATTTAATAGGTATCGTATGATTTCGTAATAGTAGTAGTGCAAGTTGTCCAAAATATTTTACCACTTTTAATTAAAAGTAGTAAAATATTAATTGAGAAACTCGAGTTAAAAATTGAGTATTTAATTTTTACGTACGCAACTTTGAAATTACTAAATATATTTTGAAAAAAAATTACTCCAAACGCCAAAAATACTTTCGGCCTTTTCGTGACGTCATAGTCTTAGTAAAAATATACACGTCAAACTAAAGGATGTCAGATTAAATGCTTTGAACCGATCTAAATAGTTTTAATATTTTTATAACGTAACATTTTAAATTCTTTATTTAATTAGGTAAAATCATAACTGCTTAACAATTCTAAGCTTATTCAATAACTTAAGCAATAATAAAGTAAAACAGATCATCATGGAATTAGTATCTAAACTATGGATCCTCTCTTCATGTAAAATATTAATTATTGCACCAAAACTTTTTTTAAACATAGACTAGACACTTTGGGAAACGAAATAGAAATATTAAGTAAACGGTTTTAAAATCAAAATTTTAATCAATTATAATTATAAAATGAAATTCAGAACATACTGACAGACTATAAAATGAGAAAAATCATAATTAACATCAGTAAGAAAGTTAGACATGAAAAGCGAAGCCGATTTGGCGCGCTTGCAATACTTCTGCATTCTTTCAATTTTCGGTAGGTATATCACCGTAACATTTTAAGAACAAGACCAGAATTAATGATGAGACAAACATATTTTGGGGTTATTTAGTTTTTAGGCGGAATAATTACACGATGTCCATTATGAGACGATTAGAGTTTTTGTGGGAGCGGGGAATGCACAAGAGAGAATACCTCCACGTCAGACATAATAAAGTAACAAAGAAAAATTTCATTTTGGTTTTGTTATCTAGTTTATTAAAATTGTAACATATACCTGTAGCATCTCTGAAAAACAAAATTCAACAAGGCTTTTATGTTGATAACGCACAAAACAGACATATATAGGTACAGAGGCGCCCAGGTGTCGGCAAACTTTTCGAGCTTTAGGTAAACTGAAGAACCTAGGTAATCTGAAGAAACGTTACATAATACACAAGCGTTAATAAAGTTTTAGGCTCCAGCAAAGTGCTTTTAGTATGTTTCAAATATACGTGTATAGAAATGTACATGCAATAAACACGTAAATAACTCTATAATCCAGGTTTTTAAGAGAATAATAATATTAATATGAGTACCTATCCCAAGATTCGTAAGACCTTTATGTACTAGTGAAAGTCTCGTTACAATCGGTTTAGCCGTTTCACATATTACAGCCCGGACAAACAGACAGACAGACAAATATTTTAAAAAACTTGATTATGTGTTGGTATCGTTTAAATAACTATAAGCACTTGATAAAACGTAATTATTTTGAAATCACAGACACACACTTTAATTTTATTTTAAGTATTGATGATGATAAAATACGTATTTGTGAGTCTAAATCCTTTCAAATTCAGCCGCTGTTTAGGGTGTGTAGCCAGCATCAATAATACACTGTAATCTTTGGCCAGCATTCGAACAGAACATGCAAATATTTGCAAACAACACGAAGTATTATTATTAGTAAGATTAATTAATAAAGGTAGATAAAAAGATGGATACTTACATCCAATTACCCAAATAAACGCAATTACCCACATTTCTACATGTTGCGTTATAAACGCCGCTTTATATAAGGCGGCGCGTCTCATGTAATTAGTGATTAATTTCTTTTTGCCGACACTACCGATATCCTCTGGATAATTGTACCTCACACGAAAGTATTACATAATAAGGGCATTCACCTTCAACGGTAAATTATATTGAGACGTGTGTTTATTTTTATAATGAAAAAAGTAATATCAGAAATTAAACCGGGCTACTGAAAAGTCGTGCTTTAAAATTGAAACAGAACAATATTGTCAACTGAAATGACTTTGAAACTGACTGAAACAGACTTTGTAAGGTCAAAATAATCTAAACTATTTTCCATTAAAAAAATTTAATGAATAAATAAAATGAAGTATTTTATTTATTCATTAAATTTAAATTAAATAGGTATACTGTTAATCCTTTGTTTAAATTTAATTATTAATTTTACTTACACGTATTTTACTAATATCACTATCTTTACTCTGTTATTATTTTAAAGTTGTTAATACTACTGAGACTATGCCACTTTGACTGAATCTTACGATCTTTTATGTTACGTACATATCTAATTCATAGAAATTAAATTAGGCTTTCAGATCATAAAATTTAGGTAAAGTCTGTAAAATCGAACTGGAGTTAACTTTGTTTAAGTTGTTTAATTTTGTTTCGTTTTCTGTTATCTTTTTTCAGTCCTAATAGTGAAGTCAGCAGTCGGGATTTTTATTTTTTATTTATAAAAAAAAACAATTGTTATCGATAATGTTACGCATTCAATTTCCAATTAACCCGTCTCTGATTAAAAAACCTGGTCACGTTAGCTGATAGATCCACAGATGTATGATATTGATGTATATTGTCACATGTGTGCCCGCGACTAACAAACTTATATTTTATCATCATAGCAGAAGGTTGTAATTCAATTGATCTACGATCTTTCAGTTTTTAGAGAGGATGTCTTCCGTTGTATGAATAGGTACGTACTACACTTACCTTCATAAACGTACTCGTTACTGCGTATGTAGGTAAGCCAAAATGTCAGTGAACTTTCAAAACAGTTCTTTGTTGGGCTAAGCTACGTGGGTCATTGATTTTGGACCAGCTATGTATTAAGAATGGCGTTCTTACAGAAATGCTTTCTTATAGAATAGGTCGGATTATTGTTTCAAAATAAAGATTTTCTGTTAATAACGATAATAAAATTAATGTTAAAATAAATAAAATTGTCTACTAAAAGAAAGGTCCCACCGAGATTTGAACTCGGATCGCTGGATTCAGAGTCCAGAGTGCTAACCATTACACCATGGAACCATTGAAGTGGAGAGCGAATAAGAGGAATATAAAATTAGTAGACTTGCAAAGAAAAGATAATATTTTCGATTTGTTCGGATTAGAAGTTAAAATAAGTAAAATAATCGACTTCTTCGTAATAAATGATCGCATGATACTAATGTCCTGGAAAAAACGCTAGAATTTTTAAAAAAAGGAAGATCTATTAAATAATTATTCAAGTTGGTATCTGCCTACATTAATTTACCAACTTAAATTAGTTTTTATTGGAACGCTCATTTAACAAATGCTATAAATTCTCTACCATTTTATTTATGTATGTCCTCTTTTTAATTTTTTTAACAATGTTATTACAAAATATTAACACTATTAAAAATTTATAAAAAAAAAATCAACCCCCCGCTGCGGCACATTTGAGTGCCCAAGCAACCGGCGGTGAGGGCTCCAGAGTGAGGAGCCTTCTGTATCTGACTCTTGATCCAACAGTTAAGTGAAAACTTCTCGCTTTTTACGATATTGAATTATTGACTCAAGTAATTTTTTTCAAGTTTATATTTATTAAGTTAGCTACATATTTTACATTAATAACGTAATTAAAATATATTTTACTACAGTATATAAATAGGTAAAATCTCTTTTATGAGAGTATATCAACCTACGTTCGTTTTACCGCTCCGGGCATCTAGCCAACAGTCCGCTCTTTTCGAAATAGTTATGTAAGTAGGTAGGTAGGTCACAAAAATAAACATATAGCTTACTTCATGATAGCCCAGTGGATTCCGATTGGAGATCTCTGTTTCCGATTCCGGAAAGTATGGTTTCGAATCCAACTTTTCAGTTGTGTGCAGTTTAAGAAATTAAATATCAAGTGTCTCAAACGGTGAAGGAAAAAAATCGTGAGGAAACCTGCACACCTGAGAAAAATCTTAATTCTCTGCAAGTGTGAAGTCTGCTAATCCGCACTGGGCCAGCGTGGTGGACTATTGGCCTAACCTCTCTCATTCTGACTCGAGCTCAGCAGTGTGCCAAATATGGGTTGATAATGATTACTTCTATTTAGTATGTAAACATGTACGTTTATATACCTACTCGTACCCAAGCCTCTATTGTTCAATGACGCTAAGCGATAATTTAAAACTTCCTTTGTGGTAACTACCCGAATTTACGGTATTGGAAAATAGAAAGCTCTAATATAAAATTTTCCTTAAAAAATGTATAACTACTACTACTATTACTACGGACCCCTCCAAGTTTGTTCTCGTGAAGTCCCTTGACGAAAATGAACCATAACTTTGGCGTTGACGTAGGATATTTCATGAAGAGACGTCTATGATCTCAGTACATTTCAGTACACAGACTCATATTTAACCAGAAACCGCGTGTTCATGAGTAGTTATGAAATCCAATCGTCCTAATGTTTGCTACCCACTATGATGCTGCTATTTTAATTTATTCATTTATCAAAGGTAAAAAATATTTCAATTGTGATTATCAGCGCGTAAGATATTTCACATCAAAAATTCATTTTAATTGTTAACTGTAGATTGTGTCCTATTTGATTTAACTTTGGTTTATACATAAATTCAAAATTTCCATAAAAATCGACACAATCTAAAATCGAAGCGCGGCAAATGACACTAATATTTTTGGCGCGCTTGCGGTATCTTGCTAAATAAAAGTCTGTTAAGTGTACTATTCTAATATTGCCAACCACAAACATAGGTATCTTTGCATATCCAATTTCATAGTCATGAGCACTATGCATGCAACCGTTAATTATTACACAGATAAACAAGGACAACTAATTACTCTGTACCCATTATGTGCATACAGTCCTACTTGTATGCTTGAACATGTGATGTGTTCCAGTAACTTGAATCTAGGTCCTTTTGTTATATTCTTAACTGTATTTAAAATTGAAGAAACCATCTTCAATTTACACATTTACCTACGAGTACCTACTTTATTATGTTTTGCCGTGTTAATTTATATATGTAACATCAAATTGTATAGTATGACAGTACCCTTCTTTGGTAAGACCTGCAGGCAAATGAAATAACTTGTTATGTCGCGGAAAAATAGAAACTTGCCAACCATTAACATGTTGAGCACTTATAGCTAAAAATTAGCCAATCAAGTTTTTTGTTCAGAACAGACAGATCTTTCACAGAAGTAGCACACACGAAAGAATCATGTACCATGTCACTTAGCTTCGTGACAACCCTTCTGTGTGCTGTGTGCTGTGTCGAGTGACTGGTGCTATGAATTTTTACGATATCTCTTAAAAATATAAAACAATTGCGTTTTACACTTGGACAATTAAGGGTCTAGACCTTTAAAACATGCTACCTCCCGAGGGCTCCATGGCGGTCTACTGCCCTTACCTTACGGTAGGATCGTGAGCTGACAATTTTTCGCAATTAAAAAATGACAAAGATCAGACCATGATCTTGCCTTGGACCACTAGACTTTTTGATGCAAAGAGTATGACTTTACAAATCGATCATCATTAGAGCACTTTATCCCTAACCACGTAGTTAATAGATATCTAACTAGTTTCTACGAGTACAACCAAATCAAATTGAAGTTACCAACTTGCAGCCGGACCGGTTTTATAGATACCGTCAACGAATCTTGTGTACAGTGTAGGCAAATGTGCAAGTGGCGGCATACACTCGGAATTATCTAGTAGCTAATAAAGTGTCTGAAGCTCCCGATACCCCTGCATAACATTATGCTAGTTATTTCAAGACGTACATAATACTTAGGTACTGCAGTATAACAGGCGGGCGGCCTTGCGGTGTATGACCTCACGCAGGACCTCGTAGCTACCTGATGTCCAATGACCGAGACAACCCTTATCTATATCCGGACTAACTACCTCGTCTATTCGACTTTGCTGCAATAAGCCGAGTTTGTTCCACGTCATACTCGTTTCTTATATTAACTGCAGTTTGTCTCGCCAAAACTCAAAAACAGCTTGATCAAATTTAAATATTATTTCATTAAAACACAAAAGGTACAACTAAACTAATAAAATAGTCATACATTAAAATAAATTAACTAAATCTATAAAATTATTTTAAATTAAAACTAATACTTAAAAATACTTGCCACCTTTGTGGTGGTGCCATCACACAGGCAGGCAGCATTACCACGTTGAATTGCGATAGAAATTCGTTGAAAAAGTTTTTCTCGAAAGCGAGAAAGCTGCCTGCCCGAGGGTTGTATGTTGTCTCACTGAGGCGTTTGCTAATATCCTTGTGCAGATTCTTGGCGCTTCTGCCCCACGGGACAGAACCTAGTCCTGTGTCTAGTGTCTCGATTCCAAACGGGACGAATTCATATTGGGCGCCGAGACAACTATATTTCAGTATCTTTTGATACGCAGGATTTCCTGAGCTAATAACGTGTAGGTTAATATTGTGCGCGTAAATAATTGACTGATTTAAGTCCTTGTGGACCGATAATACGTCGCGAGATGCAGTCGGCTCTAAGTCGAGGTTTTTGAAAGGCCTTAAAGAGATTGGACGTTCATCATCTACATTTTTTTGAAAGACCTATCTAATCAAAATACGATCGAGTAAAAAAGTCCTCCTTGCTTTAAACCGGAACCAAAAACCAAAAATACTTATAAATAGTTTTGAAGATATATTTCATAATTTTGTAGCGTGCAATTTATGCATAACCAAGACAATTTAAAACTGTTTCACACCAAGTATCTCTGAATTAACTGAAACGGAGTTTGAGAAACTTGGTTTCAACTAAAGTTTCAGCGCGAAAACCAAAAATGTCTTCAAAAGTTTCCCAAAGTTTAGCATGTTCCTGCGATGTTTGCCTTGCGAATTCGTAATGAGTTTTCGTCAATTAAAACTGTTTACATGTGCAATTACTGGGCAAGGTTCCGCAGCGCCGGGTCAGGGGTGAGCACGTAATAGTTTTGACGCGGCAACTAACACATTAGTCATGGTAGCATTGAAAATTGTTTCAAGATACATCATTTACAGGGTTACCATGTTTTTGTCCTTATCTTGTATTTCCGAAATAATTATTAAAAAAACTCATTTCGGAAATACAAGACATCACATAATTGTCAGACTACGAGTATTTTAACGGCCAGGGGTGTGATGTCGCTATTTATTCCGCTATATAAAGTTTTATTATTATTTCAACTTTATTTGTATGGGATGACAAAACTAAAATGTTACTAACAACGAAGTTGCCATGATAATTGAACGATGAAAAAGCGCTGTAACTTTATTGAATGCAGGGACAGTTTGCCAGCGTAAAGAGAAAAAGACATATTATCCACCATTAGTGGCTGAGTTGAAATGTCCCTCTCTCTTTGATCCCATCGCAATGAAAGAGAAATTGTCATTTTCGACTGTAGTGAATCATTCAAATCGACTGAAATAATCTGCAACTGTTGAGTTTCTTGCCGGCTACTCTCATCTGTACCTGCCTTCCGAACCAGTAGAGTCTTTACAAATTGTCAACCTTGACGTTTTAAAAAGCTTGTAAACTAAGCCTACTTGGAACAAATTTTTTTTTAAAACGTTTTAAATTAGAGGTAAATTTCAAGACTTGTTCTATGAAATTAAAACGCTTGGAAGCCCTAAACTTAACATGTAACAACATGGGAAATATACTTGATTAGTTTTATTTATTACCTACATGCTGTATCATAATCAATGACGTCTTATTATGAAATGAATTGAGCATGTATAGAAAATTTTAATAGTTGTCGTGACATCCTGTAAGTATGTACATAAACACTACACAGCATTTAAACAGTCCTGTTTGTTTATTTTTTGTTATATGACTTAACCAGCTGACGCTCGCGATTTCGTCCGCGTGGAAAAACTAGATTACCATAATGAAAGGTGCGTCAACACATATAGATAAACATATATTATCGCGGATTTTTTAGCGTGATACATGATTTTTTCGTAATTTTTGCCCTCAACGGAAGCCCTCAAAAGGAAATATTTTTCGCGTTTTTGCCACATTTTTTTACTGATTCTCCGCTCCTAATGGTCGTAGCGTGATGTTGCTTTATAGCCTTCTTCGTTAATTGGGCTATCTAACACAAAATGATTTTTTCAATTCGAACCAGTTAGTAGATTGGAGCGTTAAACCAAACAAACAAACTCTTGAATTTTATAACATTATACTAAAAAGTACAAATTATATAAATATACATTTTATATAATCTCCTTTAAAAAAAAATACCTTCGTGGCTGCTAAACTCGAGTCAAAGACATCTATCCTAAACAAAAAAATTGCAAGCTCATAAATTGTTTCGAGTAATACGAGTATGAGCACAATAAGAGTTATTATACTAGAATATTGTAAAAAATCTTACAACAAAGCAAATATTTTTCATATCAGTTATTTTTTGTGAAACAAAAACATCGATCTACCAATGTACATGGGAACCTAATGAATCATAGCATACCTTTTGTACGTCTTAACAATGAGCTTTATCTCTTATCAGGAAAACAAGCGGGTGTGTCTACACATCATTGTTCGTTTTTGTTCAACATTAAATAACTATTGGACTATTGGCCTAACCCTTCTCATTCTGCGAGGGGACTCGAATTCAGCAGTGAGCCGAATATGGTTTGATATAATCATGATGTTGATCCATGGACTAAGAGCCTGCGTTAGTCAGACTTACCTCATTTCATGAAGGCTGAAAGCTTGTTCGAATTGCCGATGGACGTTAGGGTCTCAAGGTGCTGGAATGGCGACCCCGCACAAGAAAGCGCAGTGTTGATGGAGCTACACTACCAGATGGGCCGACGATACAAGCGAGTCGCAGAGATTCGCTGGATGCAAGTGGACACAGTATCGTGATGTTTGGAAGTCCCTATAAAAGGCCTATAACCTGCAGTGGACGTCCATCGGCTGATATGATGATGATGAACCATGCTCCTATACCATCGGCCATCGGCTCTTCGAACTATGTGCCCCGCTCATTGCCACTTTGCAACTCGTTGAGCTATGTCGGTGACTTTGGTTCTTTTGCGGATTTCCTCACTTCTGATTCGATCACACATACTCCTAACATAGCTCGTTCCATCGTCCGCTGTGTGACTTAGCTCCAGTAAGTCCCGCCTAAACGCCATTTATACGTCTATTGCCCTATTATACTTAAGAAATGGTGGTTTTATTTTTCGTAAACCAGTGAAGTCACTGACCAATGGTCGCTTTTGTTTTTGAATCAATAGCACTTCACGTAAACCTAAGCGGTGCTTACGAATAAAAGGATCTCAATGGCACTTCAGTTTGCGCGTTTTAACAAAAGGTTTTATCGACCTTTTTGAGAGTACGAACATCGTGAATACTTTGACTTCATATTCATATACGATAAATCTAAACGTCAGTAATTAGAAGTCATAGTCAGTATATCATTCTTTAGAACAGGGTAATTTATCACTTTGCTAAAATTCTTTAAAATATATTGAACGATTTAACTCCTGAGCTGTTTCCCATAAAACACGATGAACTATCTACCTGATCTATCAAAACTACGGCCCGTTACAAGGCCAGCCCCTGTAGATAAGTGACACGTCGATTCTCTTTCTACGATCGCCGTAGAAAGAGAATCGACGTGTCACTTGGCTACAGGGGCAGACGACGTCTCAGAAATAAGCTGAAACTGTCTCTCCTTAATCACCGCTGATACCTAAAATCTTGTATTACACAGCTTAACACACGCTGTTCCGAAATTTCATAAGTTTGCATAGTACTACTGGTAGGTAGGGGCAAGATTATAAAAGAAACATCTAAAACTAGTCATTAACGTAGCTAGCTAGTCATAAACCTGGTATAATCTAGTATTAGTCTGGTAGTAGTAAAAATACAAAGGGTTCAAGATAACATTCAAATGTGAAGCTTCTGTTAACTAAATAAGTGCCCGTAAGACAAGGATAATAGCTAAGTAGCCTTGATACGGTTCAAAGCCTTTATTAACTACAAGCTACAACTCAGTACACATACATTTTTTATTACAATTTATTATAACAATGTACAAATGACAGACGGTAAGGTTTGTTTTTTTTAAAACAATTAACACACCTTGAATTATTATACGTAGATAGGTGATTTTTATATTTATGCAATTATTTATCAGTAGATTCCTCTAATTTTAATTTTATACAACAACTATGACTAGATGTGCTTCGCGGGTTTACTTTTGTATATAGCCTCTATTTAGGTATAGTCTATATCGATAAATGAGCCACATGAAAGTTTTTACTTTTGAAATTTTATAGAGTAGCCCATTCCGTACCATGGTAAGTAAGTAACCAATTATGAAATTTAGACCGTGGTGACTCTGACAGGTTTCGAGGACCACATCCTAAATTGTCCAAGCATAAAGATATTTTTAATATTTTGAGGAATCATACCAGACCAAACCCCTGGGCCCTGGTTTCGTGGCAACCCTTTGCTAGAGACTTACGAAGGGTTGTCGAGAAGCTTAAACTGGCGTGTAACATCACCTTCGTCGTTATCAACCCATATTCGGCCACTGCTGAGCTCGAGTCTCATCTCTGAATGAAAGGGGTTAAGCCCAATAGTTCACCACGCTGGTCCAATGCGGATTGGCAGACTTGACACACGCAGAGAATTAAGAAAATTCTCTGGTATGCAGGTTTCCTCACGATGTTTTCTTCCACCGTTTGAGACACGTGATATTTATTCCTTAAAATGCACACAACTGAATATAATACGCATCTACTTAGGATATCTTTGGTACAAAGGTAGTATATTAGGTTACTATACATACAATACAATATGGAAATGTATTCCAATAAATGTAAAGTATGGTGTCCAACACAGTCTGTACACAACGGTTGTCACGCGCGAAGAATGTAGCTGCATAAAAATGTGGAATGCAGCACAACAGTCTGCCCATCAAGCCATTGAAGATAGCCACTGATTGCCATAATGATGTGGCTATTTCTCCGCATTGACATTCCTGATAGATTATGACTTCATGTGCTTTATATCCATTGACTGACTCGCGGTAACTGTACCGATAATTCTAAAGCTCCGCATCGTTTTATTCTACGCATCATTTAGTTCTGTATCGTATTTTCTGTTCATTGTTATGTACTAACTGTATTTTAACTGTACTTAATGGTTAATAGCTGACGTATCCAATTTGATGTTCAACGTACATGTGGATCGTTTGAACATTTTTATTAAAGCTTAAGATTTTTGTAAAATTTTTAATCATTATCACTATCAGCATTTTTAACAGCCCATTCCTGGGTCAGGCCTCCTTACAGGAGAGGGGTCCTTCGACCCACCATGCTTTCCAAGGCGGGTTGATGGGCTTTTTTTTTTCTTGGATAGGCTTGCGCTTGACTACAATTATGCCTGATGGTAACCAATGATGAGGTCTAAGATAAAGCGCGCTTGCATAGAAGATGCCTTGCCATTAAGTGAAGGTGCACTTTAGGGTGATATTGCCAAATTCATTAAGGACCACTATCAGATGTTAATTATAATGAAATAACTTTGAACGATGGCTTAACATGCTCTCCGAGGAGGAGGTAAAACATCACCAATTCTCTAGAATTTTTAACTGAAAATTTCTTAGAAGACAGAAAACTCAGTGCCTTAAAGCCCGCCCCAGGTTTCGAACCCTGAACCTCGTGATCCGAAACCACATAGGCTAACTACAATTTTTTTTTTTATTAGTTCTATCTACAACATGACACTAGCGTAATTAGCAGAGGTCATTAGGGAGTTAAATATTAAAGTTCTACGAGTAGGTAGGTATTGTTCACACGAATAGGGGCACTATCATTGAGGCTATTGTCTGTTCTAGTTGGGGTAATTTAGAAAAGTATAAAGTACATATAGTATGTACATTTTTTTTTAATTTGCGTTTTAAGAGTATAAAACTAAAATTTATAATTATATTACTTTATTTCTTAATTAATCTACAAGCACTTTACCACCGGTCCGGAAGACGAGTTCTTGTGAGATGAGACGAAAAAACTCAACAGTTTCTCTTTAACATTAATAATAATTAATTAAAACATTCCTCTCTCTCATTTGTTTATTTGTAATTGTAAACAACATTAAACATTTATTGTTTAAAAATTAAAATTATAAATGGAATTGAATGTTCAATAATTTACAGAATAGGCGTAATAAAAAAAAAATATAAAAAATATATGATTACAGTTCCAAAATTTTGTTAGCGATCTAATCTTAGATTTAGCTTAGATTGGTCTACTCTTTACTCTAAGTAGGTATTTACTAATTAGTAATTACCCAACAACGACGACAACGGTAAAACTTCGTAAAGTAGCCCTAGGACAGTAAAAAAAGTGCGAGTTGGACTCGCCCAGCGAGGGTTCCGTACGTAAAATCACAACAAGTTCAGGAATCGAATTGCGCAGTTTCGCTTTTTTCTGAATTTCAGTTCCCCGGTTTTTGAGATTTAATTACAAATGTATAGCTTTGAGATTTTTCCTTATACATGTGGTCTATAACGAGGTTATTAGCCAAACTTCATAGTTTTAGGTTAACGGGAAGTACCTTATGAGTTTCGATTCCTTTAAGAGTATCGAAACGGCCGTGATTTTTACATACACCTAAAAGTTTGATTTTTCATAACTTCAGTACAGAGACAGTAGAATACGGTTTTTCCAACTTTGTACCTAATATTAGTCTTGACGGACAACAAAGTGATCGCATTCTGGTTTTTCCTTTTGAAGTAAAGAACCATAAAAACAAAAGACCTTCGTTACAATGGATTTTTGACGACATAATTGCCAAGACTTCGCCTTCCGATTACAAGTAGGTCCATCCTGCTTAACGATTTGGAAACGCCGACCGCCTCCGGCGTTGTGGCGGCAGTGCTGTGAGTGTGTCAAGTAACGGGTCTCGCCGCGTCGCACGCCGCACCCGCTGCTGTACGCAAGTGTCTCCTGCTGCCACAGCTGTGGCGTGCACACGATTTTAACTAGGGTAGGCACTATGTTCAAATAGTACTAAATCAAAAATTCCTTTAATACAGAGGGCCTAGTCATCATCATCATCATCATATTTGTAGGGACTTCCAAACATTACGATACTGAGCCACCTGCATCCAGCGAATCCCTGCGACTCGCTTGATGTCGTCAGTCCACCTGGTGGGGGGTCGGCCAACACTGCGCTTACTAGTGCGGGGTCGCCATTCCAGCACTTTGGGACCCCAACGTCCATCGGCTCTTCGAACTATGTGCCGTGCCGTATGTGTGAACAAGAGGGCCTAGTGGCAGTTTGATACTGTGACGATCACGTTAACGTAAACGCGAATTTATAAGGAATTGAAAAAGCGCCATCTAGTGGCACTACTGCACAACTGTTTCATTCCATAAAAAATCGCGTTTACGTTAACGCGATAGTAACAGTATGAAAACATTGAAAACTCCCACTAGGCACATAGGTCTTGAATATGCAGTGTTTTTTGCATCTATGAAGTGCACGCCTTTGTATCGCAGTAAGCACGCTGTTGTTTTAGGGTATTATTAGGTATTACTACCGTTGCTTATTGCTTAAGCTTTGACTGTTGTGTGTGGGTCAAATACTGGAATGCCAAAATATAATCTTCTTCCTCTGTAACCCTTCTTAAGTTATTTACGCACAGATTTTAGACATAATATCTAGGACACTAAGATCAGTAGTCCAGGACTGGGGCATGATATTATAAAGTATATCTTCTTTTTCCTCACTCATACCGGAGCGTAGCGTAGCCAGGATTGTATCTAAGGGGGGGGGGGGGGGGGCAACTATACTTAAATTGTCTCATATTACTAACTGATACTGTCCGACCAAACCAGTTCTTACGGCCGAAACCGAAACCGACTTTCAGCTTTAGTCACAGTTTCGGTTTCGGCTGGCGCAGTGGTATGCGCGGTGGATTTACAAAACGGAGGTTCTGTGTTCGATCCCCGGTTAGGCAGATTGAGATTTTCTTAATTTGTCCAGGTCTGGCTGGTGGCAGGCTTCGGCCGTGGCTAGTTACCACCCTACCGGCAAAGACGTACCGCCAAGCGATTTAGCGTTCCGGTACGATGCCGTGTAGAAACCGAAAGGGGTGTGGATTTTCATCCTCCTCCTAACAAGTTAGCCCGCTTCCATCTTAGACTGCAATATCACTTACCATCAGGTGAGATTGTAGTCAAGGGCTAACTTGTAAAGAATAAAAAAAAAAGAAATAATGCAAGTAACCAACAGCGGTAAC
This sequence comes from Bicyclus anynana, assembly GCF_947172395.1. Lineage (NCBI taxonomy): Eukaryota > Metazoa > Arthropoda > Insecta > Lepidoptera > Nymphalidae > Bicyclus > Bicyclus anynana. The sequence continues at coordinate 12,786,601 of NC_069083.1, forward strand.
TATCGTCGGCCGAAGTCTACCAGATACCTAATTATCACAATTAGCCGATATTTGAAGCATAAAATATTAATCGCAAGTTGCGAATTGAATTTATTCTAGGTATAACACGCTATGATTTTTATCAACATAAACTGGGCTACTGCTACTTTCAATATGTACAAAGTATATCTCATATATTATGTGAGTAAGTATAAAAAAAGTATTTCAAGTAACTCATATTAGAAAAAGATTTCTCATTTTGTAATACCCTTGTCAAAAATGTCGTGCACGCGACTGCTATATTCAGATAATGTACACAAACGTGCAGGCAAAGTTATTACTTTCTGTAGATATTAAAATCATACGTAGGCTTTTTATCTAAGCCATTCCTCATTTTCTAACTTTATACTTATTCTACGAGTATCTAATAACAAAATTTGTTTGTTTGATATGAGAAATTGAATTACCACCGATACTGACAGACAGATTGTCTGATTGGTTGTGAATTTGATTGGGTCCCTAGAAGTTGGTGAAATCGCAGCCCCTCAATCAAAAAATAATTCAAATGCGCAAGCCCCATAAAACTCTTTATAGTCTTAGATCCGCATTAGACACGACCTCCACCCATCTGTTTAGTGGATGAAAAGCATTTTAAATCAAATTTAGTACGTTCAAAACATGTTTCGAATTAAACTCCTGTCCAAACTATTTAATGATAGTTAATAACAGTTTGGCCAGAAAATATTTTAGGCAACCTATTCGCAATATATTTTTCAACGTACTATATTTTATATAAAACACTTTTCATTCAATAAACAGATGGGTGAAGTTCGTTTCTATTATAAAATAGTATATTATATATATTAATATTTTGTTAGGTTTTCTCAGATAGTAGCAGATACAAAATCTGCAGTTATGTTAGGATCGCTAGTTTGGCCATGTTTTTATTGTAAACATGCTCCTTCTAAGGAATGGTAGATAATTAATCAATAAGTTGTACGGTGTAAATAAGGTACATTGAATAAACTATTTTAACTTTAAAGTAATAATTAAAACTTGGGGGCGGCAGAAAGTCAGTGGGAAGTTAACCCCGGGCGGGGAAAACCCACGCTTCGCCACTGAAAATAACCTAATCTTAAAATTACTATATAACAGTGATTGATGATACACTCTCCAATCAATTGCTACAATCGCATTTGTTATACGACATACCGACATAAAATAAACAAGCGTAGCATTCAGACTCCATATAGACGAATTTAGACTTTCATTCATCCGGCCACTTTCTCCGCCAATCGCCAAGTCACCCATAAACAATTTAGGTATAAAATCTAGGTCACCTTCATACGCACAAGGCTTCGAGAGCGGTGACGACACCGACTCGTCTCTACTCTACGGAGAAAGAGCGAAAAACAGACTTATTGTCTTCGAAATTCGGTCATCGGCACCACAACTCTACGTGAGCCTATTGCGGAAATTATTTCCTTTTTGCGAAGAATTCATTTCGGTTTCATTGGTTCTAGTTACATTAAATATTGCGTTTTACTTTTGAATAGAAAAATGCCTTAAAAGCTCGTGCTTTTTCAGATCAAGTTTAAATTATTAATTAGCAATAAATTGCTATACTTTTATAAAATGTTATTCAGTATTTCTGTGGCTTTTTAACCGACCTTCAAAAAAAGGAGGAGGTTCTCAATTCTTCGCGTATTTTTTTTTAATGTTTGTTACTTTATAACATCGTCATTTCTTAACCGATTTTAAAAATTGTTTTTTTATTTGAAATAATATAACTACTTTCAGATTGATCCATTAAATTTTTATGAAAATCGGTTGAGTAATTTTAAAATTATTTATTGCCCGTACTGTGATGCTTTCGTTCACTATGATAAGACACACTAAAACCAGACAACAATAAACTCAAAATACAACTATAAACTCAATAGCGAAAAATTACATCGTGCTATCTTCTGATCACTTGGAAGGATATTACTTAAAATGTGAAAAACATTAATTAATCAATGACGGACTTGGACAGTTCAGATGGACAGTGAACATAGTATGTACCTAGTAAGAAATGATCGATATAGCTAAAAATTTATTAAAAAATAATAACCATAAATAGATATATACCTTCCTAACGGATAGAATATTTTATTTCTTGCTCGACTACAAAAAGCGATATCAAAAGAGCCCTTGGTCAAGCGTGTGTAGGTCAAGGACTCGGTCATCGACCTTGCGGCTGCCCACGGAACTTTGTTCTTTTTGGAGTATTTCGGTGCGCTTGTTAAGGACCAATAAGGCAGGAAGTAATCAAACCCAAGGGTGAATGATCGCTATACCTTTCTAAGATGATCATGATTTAGTTTAAAATGCAGCGTTAACTTTTATTTATTCCCTGGCTATGCCCTGCGGTTTTATCTACGTAGACCCTGTTTTAGTAGAAAGTTTTATGAAGGCTTACTTGTCTACGTCTGATGGATAATAGAAACGCAATCTAAATTGGAACGCGCTTGCCTGGAAGATGCCTATTCACTCTTGCCTCAAAAGTGTTAGGGGAACGATATATCGACCGTAATAAAATTAATAGTCTATGGCTTTTCCAGATTATAATTGTATCCAGATCTATTCAGCCACTCTAGCGAAAAATCCATACTACCAGACTTTTGTGTGTAGGAGTGTAGAGGTACTACATTCAAACGTATTATTGTAGGTATTTATTACTTGACTATTTACTAGTACCAATCTCGTAGACCGTAAGATAGAGGAACCGAAATAATACGAGCCGAAAAAGTTTCCACCGAGATGAAGATAACAATAATTAAAATGACGGACACATCAGAAGGTATTAATATAAAATATTAAATGATATTACGAATGTTCAAATACAATAAAATGGTTGCTAATGAAAATTTACGACCTATTGTGTGAAGCCTCATTTTATACCCTCAACAAAAAAGGCAAAAACGAATTCGATTTGCGTTCCAACATTTTTATTTGTAGCTTGTTTCTTGTAAGATGAATGGCGACTCAAAGTTGGCATGTTATTACGGAGAAATATATTTAAACCGCATATTACCGAAGCAAATTATGAAATATATCGTTACGATTTATTATACGAAACTCATAATGTACAGAGTATATTACAATTATAGCAGATGGCACACCTTTTTTTTTAGTTATCGCGCGAAATCTCTCTGAGACCCGACTTACAGTGCTCGCCACGGATCTTTGTGTTAGTGAAGTTAGCAACAAATGAATGCGCAATGAATCAATAACGGTACAAACGGCGCGGGTGGGGAGTGTTCGTGTCTGTACGAATGCGCATACTCATTCCGCAGCTAACTTCACAAATATAAAGATCTGTGGCGAGCACTGTACTGGGGGAGAAGACGGCTTATGTGGGACTTACCACTCAAACTAGCTGGTGTCTCCATTGCACTACGCCTCTATGGCTCGTCTGTTAGTGAATAATGTCTTGTACAACGTGAGACACATCTAATGTTTAGTGGAAAACTATTGCCTTTATCGGTGCAACACTTTACAGGCACTCAAGTAACTCATCCTACGAAGCCAAACCCTGCGCTTGTTGATTTGAGCCTTATAAGCCTGTATTTTCACAAGCAACCAATAAATTACCCTTAAAAACCAAACAAAGCAATGCTGCTTTGCAGTAGGAATAAATACTGCAACTTCTAATGGCCTATAGCCTATACAAATACTTTGTTAGAAAATAACTTTATTCTTCCCCTCTACAATGGATCAAGAACACAATTACCTAGTGATCATCTCCGTAAACGAGCTCGAAATCTGACGCGGTACCAGAGTACAGTACTAGTACTAGCTGAGACCAATTATAGAAGGACCTGTATAGCACTTACAGTCACGAACAAAATTGTCTGTCATTTTCAAAGGAAAACGAGCTTGGATTTTGTATATATCTTATACTAAACTAGAAGTTTTTGGGTGTTTTTTACACAATTCAATTACACAAAAAGGTATTTTTACGGAGCTCTTTAACCGACGAATACGATTACAACTATTTAACATCGATTTTATAAGAGACAGTTTTTATAATGGCATTAGATCGTTGATCATATACTTTGACAGAAAAGTAACGTCTAGCGCGGCAGGTCCTATACAATAATTGGTCTGAGAGTACTAGAGTCTTGTACAACAGTAAGAAATTCTTACCTCTAAAAAGTCTCTCTATTATCTAGTATCTTGATGAATACCTACCTACCTATCTATTTTTATTGAAACTGTGAGTTTTTTAATTCTACCATAATAATTAAATATTATATAACAAATAAGAAACTTAAGCTGACTTATTCTAATAACTACACAAATCATGTCCGCTCGGAGTTGTGGCAAGAATACGGGCTGCATTTCCTCGGTGAAATAATTCGGAGAAACTTTGTGGTATGCGACTACTACCAAGGATCTCCAATGCAAAAGGGACAAAAGTAACTCTCAGTCAGAGAGGCATACTTGTGCATAATTAGCTAGGTAGATTATAATAAGGTAATTAAAACTTTTTTGACGACTTTTTAGTTTCAAGTTTTGGGTTTTTTAGCGTGAGAACTTTTTAACATTTGATTACATGGTTATTACAAGTTCGAGTAACAAAATATATGAGAATTTTTTTTATAACGGTCAAAGAGTCAGCCAAACAAAAAGCTGCCCGTTACAGGCAAGGCGGAAGTGGCAGGCCAACGAGTTCAAAAAAAGGTTTACAGTAATTCGGCGATAAACGTAAACTCGACCCATGTTCCTAAATAAGAAGATAATATGTAAATTCACACGCTGCCTTGTTCACTCCCACTGATGATTTTTGAATATAATAAAAAAAATATAATGAATATTTGCACACATGTAATATGTATTAGTCTATACTAATATTATAAAGAGGTAAAGTTTGTAAGTTTGTAAGTTTGTCACATTTTTTAAATGGGGTAATCTTCGGAACTAGTGGTCCGATTTTAAAAATTCTTTTTCACCAATAGAATGCTACATTATCGGGGAGTGCTATAGGCTATATTTTATATTGGTATCATATATATTAGCCGAGTTATCACAGTTTTTGTCATACAGGTCGGACTGAAAATCCTCTTAAAAAGACTTATTCGAATGCGCTGCCTTAACTATTGTGTAAAATTGAAATTAATGTATGGAGACTTTATGTATCTTTAAAAGTTCTACAAAAAGTCCGCGACACCATATATCTATCTTCTATATATTAGCAGATATAGTACCTTTTGTGTTTTAAAAATTATTAATTTTATATACTTAGGTTTACGTCATTATTTATACAACTAAACTTTAATCCTTATTAAAATAAATTATTTAATAATCACAAGGATATTATGGAGATAAGATTTGCCCTTTACAGTATGTTAATTACTTTAATAGTTTCGGAGATAATACAAAATTTCTAAAAGACGCATTTCTAAATTCCGCTATATGACGCCCGGCGCTTTCATTTACGTAGTTCCCGTTCCCGTGTGAATATGGGGATCAAACATAGCCTATGACACTCGCAAATAACGTAGCTTTCTATTGGTAAAACAATTTTCCAAATCGGTCCACTAGATCCAGAGATTACCTCCTACAACCACACAAACTTTACCTCTTTATATTATTAGCATAGAAGTCTCTATTTCTCTTGGTCATACCACCACTCTCGAAGGACTGGACCGATTTTGCTAGGGGTAGGAGTAAGATAGAGAAGTTACAGGGTAGGGTAGGGTACGGGTAGGGAAGCGTAGGGGTAGGGTAGGTTTAGGGCCGGGTTTAGGGTAGTGGTAGGGTAGGGGTAGAGGTAGGGTAGTGGTAGGGTAGAGGTACGGGTAGGATAGGGAAGTAGTTGGGTAAGGGTAGGATAGGCGTGAGATAGGGGTACGGGTGGGATAGGGGTAGGAAAGGGATAGGGTACGGGGAGGGTAGGGGTAGGATGGGGGTAGGGTGTAGGTAAGGTAGGGGTAGGTTTGGGGTAGGGTAGGGTTGGGGTAGTGGTAGGGTAGGGGTAGGATAGGGTAGGGGTAGTAGTAAAGTTGACATCGAAATTTACGCGGACGAAGTCGCGGGCGTCCGCTAGTCTACTATATATTATGGAAGAGCGGGGCCGCCCGTCACAAGTTACAGTAGTAATACTGCAAACTTAATGGGATGGTTCCAATCACAATATTACTGCTATGTTTGAAAATAATGTACTAATATGTTGAATCTTTGGAAATAAACTATATTTGTATTTATATACCTAATTTTCTATACAAAACAAAAATTTAAGAAAATAAGTTTGCTTTTCCTGAGATTGAAAGGAAAATGTGAGCAAAACATGTATTTTTCAAAAAAATAAACTATTGAGAAAATGTAATATGTTTAAAAAATACAGAATTACATTACATATAGGTATCATCATCATCATCATCATCATCATCAGCCGATGGACGTCCACTGCAGCTGGACGTAAACCTTTTGCATGGACTTCCAAACACAACGGTCTCGACTCGCCACCATCCAACTGCTGCCTACTACGCGCTTGATATCCTTGGTCTACCTAGTGGGGCATCATCATATTCGGCTCACTGTTGAGCTCGAGTCTCCTCTCAGAATGAGAGGGGTTATAATGCACATAACTAAAAAATTGGAGGTGCATGCCCCAGACCGGATTCGAACCTACGCCCTCCAAATCGAAGGCATAGGTCGAAGCATAGAGGTCATATCCAATGTGCTTTCACGGCTCGCCAACCCGCTTGGTGTCCTCCGTCCACCTAATGGGGCATATTAAAACCCTTTATACTGCTCCACCACAGTCTTGGGGGAAAATGTTTGACAGTAACGATTTTAAGGTTAAACGATATTGACTACGAGTAACAGCTTCCCTTGCTCTCCGAGGTACGGCGGTGTCACACCACCGAACTGGTACTGATATATTATTGAAAAAAAGGAAAACTTAATATTTCATAAGCTGACCGACCCAGGATCTCGTGATCAAACGAACCCAACCATAGATCAATTTGTTTTAGTACGAGTATTTAATAATAGTAGAGCCGTGATAGCCCAGTGGATACGACCTCTGCCTCCGATTCCGGAGGGTGTGGGTTCGAATCCGGTCCGGGGCATGCACCTCCAACTTTTCAGTTGTGTGCATTTTAAGAAATTAAATATCACGTGTCTCAATCGGTGAAGGAAAACATCGTAAGGAAACCTGCATACCAGAGAATTATCTTAATTCTCTGCGTGTGTGAAGTCCGCCAATCCGCATTGGGCCAGCGTGGTGGACAATTGGCCTAACCCCTCTAATTCTGAGAGGAGACTCGAGCTCAGCAGTGAGCCGAATATGGGTTGATGACGACGACGATTTAATAATAGTAAAATCTGTTGTAGTTTGCCACGCTATGTAGTTGCTAATAATACTTAATTGCAATAAGTGTCAACATATATTAATAACAATTAATATAAAATTAAATATGTATATTAATAAAATGAATTATTTTCCGTATCTACACGTCCTATACAAGCTCTGAATATTACAATTCTGTATGTGTATAAAGTAACATCGTGGAATTCGTACCACTAGTTAATAAATACAATAACTATTTATCTACACATATTTATACCCACATTTAGCATTATAACTCACAGGTGCATAGCCTTAGGGGTTTACTTTGTAAGTAACGTATAATTTGCAAACATAAAGAATCAGCAACGCATTGTTTATTGATTCCCTTTTATAACAATCATACTTAATCCTCAATAAATTTTTTAAACGTAGTCTAGGTTGAAATAGGCACAATACAAAAACAAAACATTGAAGATATCAATATAAATATCGATCGAGAACTTGTGATGCCTCATTTTAAAAAGGATGAAAGGAGAAGTCAATGAGTGGGCCCACTTTTGAACTTTAAGTGTACCTATGTGCCGTTCTGAAAGTTTAAAAAAAATGTATCTACTAAAAATCTTGGACTTTATAGTCACATTAGGAGTTGGGCTGTGGTGACTTTAGAGGAAGGAAAACCTCGTCTACTCCAGTGAAGACGCTGAGGTTGACTAGGTAATCGAAATAACCTTTGGCTTCAAACGTTGACGTTGATCAACGCGCCTATTTTTTACATCTCTTTGCAGTAAATTCATATTTGTGACACTTTCAATTCATTTACCGACTTATCATGTTTTGTTAAAAAAAATGCAGAGTTCTTTTGCTTCAAAAATTGGTTCTTCAAACATTAAACTACGATGGCTGCGACCAATGGATCGGGTGAACTCTGAAAGGCGATTACGAAGTGATGCGAAGCGATGCGAATATACTGATATCTGCATTGCAGTTTAGATGACACTGCGGTAGACATCAGAGAAATCAGCAAATTGCGATTATGTCTCGCTACTTTATAGTAGAGACAGTTGCCAGCAACGAGCCTTAGGGGAATCGAACAGTGTTTGTGTAGTTTCTGCATTAGAAATATTTTTCCGACACATGTCACAAAATACGACTAATTGCTATTATACTCCAGGCTTGTTCGGGTCTGAACCTGGTAAAGAGTAAGAAGTATTTTAAGTATGAAGTATCGCTTAGTCTTATGAAGGAAATTAGGTATGGTAAAAACTTAGTTGCCAAATTGTTTGGCATTTTGGATGCAATCGTAACTGGTGATATATGAGAGTTCAAAGTGGTTTTTGGAATGGGCATACCTAGGAAAGTGGGAGTCAAGGTAAAATGGTTACGTCAATATGACATCTTCAGGTTATAGCATGGTCTGTATGAACTCTTGACTCTTGAACTGACTCTGAACAATTGAACCAGGTCCTTATATATATTTAATTTTTTTAGTCTTTATAAATTCCTAGTGGATTCCCGCGAATCCGTTCGCGTAATATAAGTCTTTACAAATCCCGCAAGAACCATAATTTTTTGAGGATAAAGGTGATCTGCTCCAAGGTCCAATTTATCTTACAAAATTCCATATAAATCGATTCAGCGGTGTGGGCGTGAAAATATAAAAGGCAGATAGACAGCCAGACTTACTATCGAGTTTCTTAGTATGGATGGATATGGATTCCCATCGGTTTACCGGTTGGAATTTGTTTTAAAATAGCGTTAATAATTAAGTAAGTAAGGTAAATGAAAGAGGATGGACGTGAACTTGTTTATTTAGGCAATGTAAGCGGTAAAAAACCTTTTATAATAAAAAGGCACATTTTTGTTTTTTATGCTAACCAGGTATTTTGGTTAATTGTCTGGTCGGTCTCAATTATTGTAATATTTTAGGACTTTTGTGGAAAATGTTAAATTGTTTAACCGTCCTCAATAAAAAGGTTTAGTATGTGATCCGGTATATATTTATGTTTATTTGTTCGCAATTTTCTCGAAATCACCTCAACTGGTATGGGTGGTTTTTTTACCCAAATTTTACATGGTAGATATACAATATTGACATTCGTTGTTTTCTGAAAACAATTAGAGTAACTTTCATTATTAGTAAATAAACATGTAGTAGGTAAAAAAATAAAACACACTAGAAAAATCTTACCTTATCAAACGCAATAAATGGGTTAATATAGTGGGCGTAGCCTGGGGGATCGGGGTTGTGATATTGTTTAGCATTTCGTAAAAGTCATATTTGTCCCTCTAGGGCAATAGGGACGTTGACAAGTCGCTCTAATAAAAATGTTCGTATGTATTATAATTTATGTTTGTTTACGAAGAAGAATACATAGCTGACGTAACTATAGATGGTTAGACCTTTGACACTTTACAAATTAAGACTTTGCAAAAGGTTTTTAAGTACATATGGCTGAATTGCTTGCTTTGCTGACTCTATGAAGTTTGGATCGTGGTAGACGTTTTGGTAGAGGTTTTCACAGTCTCCACTCACAGTGGTATGCGCGGTGGATTTACAAGACGGAGGTCCTGGGTTCGATCCCCGGCAGGGCCGATTGAGGTTTTCTTAATTGGCTATAATATATAATCTGGCTGGTGAGAGGCTTCGGCCGTGGCTAGTTACCACCCTACCGACAAAGATGTACCGCCAAGAGAGGCGCTCCGGTACGATGTCGTGTAGAAACCGAAAGGAGAGTGGATTTCATCCTACTTTTAACAAGTTAGCCTGCTTCCATCTTAGATTGCATCATCACTTACCAACAGGTGGGATTGTAGTCAAGGGCTAACTTGTAGAGAATAAAAAAAAAGCTTTGGGAGGTAGCCAGGTAACGAACATTGTACATACGTACACCCTGAAAATTTGCATCAAATAGCTGACAAGCTTTCAACTTGAACTTAGTAGGAGATAATAGTACAATAGTTGAATATTATTATTTTCATTTATTTATCATCATCATCATCATCATCATTAACAACCCATATTCGGCTTACTGTTGAACACGAGTCTCCTTTCAGAATGAGAGGGGTTAGGCCTTAGTCCATCGCACTGGCAAATGCGGATGCTTCACACACTATGAAAATTCTCAGGATTTCTCAATTCTCCTCTCGATGTTCAAAAATGGATGTTTTAAGCCTAACCTTAGTGTAACTTAGACCACTAGATCTGAATTCGGTTCCTTAACTGTGCTATTGGGGTCATAAAGGATAGAGATACCTGGATTCTATTCTGATTTTTCAATCAAAATGGAATCCTATAAGATCTTAATACGAAACTGGTGTTTGTAGATCCAATTTAGACTCCCTACTTTCCACAAGCTACCCTTGTACATAATATGTATTCTGTGTATTCTGTGCCTGTATTGCTATAGTTATATACGGTGGCATACACGAATTCGCAGAAGATTCTCCTGAGCGAATGTTTAATTAACGTGCCGGGTCTATGCGACCAATGAACCCAGATCGGTCAAAGCCTCGCACTGCCTGTTCGCTGCACGCTCATTATTTGCTCCTTACACATTTTATTTCTCAACTTTATGGCTGTCTCGAGTCCTAACTCCCTTTCTTGCAATTTTCTTTTATTCCCACTTTTTATGTCTGCAGCCTGAGTATTACGTTTCAGAGTGAAGTAAAATTGTTTGATGCATTCATTTAAAGTTTATTCTCCATTTATAATATTACAAGAATGTAAAGTTTTTGGTTCTGTAGGGGGTAAATCTACTAAACTGATTTTGAAATGTCTTTTACCACAGAAAAGCCACGATATTTATGAGTGCCCTTTACTTTAAGTTTCAAGTTAAATGCTTTTACATATTTTTTTGCAGACTACATCCATGCCGATTAGTCAGCTTTCCCTAATCTGCAATTAGTCGAACGATCTCTAACTGTAATGATAACTACCTACCAGCGGCGAAGAGTATGTACAGTCCTATTCCCGCCGGGTTACCTTTTAAAAATCCATACCTAAATAACTATTCATTAATGTATGAGAAACCGGAGTTTATATCAAGCGGTATTTTCTTTTCTTTGGGAATTTTCTTTTCTTTGGGACGCGACGGTTTGCCTTCGTGAAAATTCCATCCTTCGCCACTGCTACCTTCATAACTTATTAAAAACTTGTTTAATAATGAAATACGAGCATATTAAGTTATATTATCGTGATCAGATTGTCTTGCCGACTATTTATCGTAGTCCGGCAATCTGACGTAAGTAGTTTTATGAAAAAAATTAGTTACATCCAAATCGTCTTGCCTCGAAACCTTTTTCATACGCCCATGGATGAGAATCCGCTTTCCCTACGCCTGACTACGCCACTATAAGTATTCTATTCTTTCATGCTTATTATCTTTTGATATCAGCTGAGATTTCCGATCGAACTTGTTTATGAAATTAAAAAGCTATTCGGTATCAACCAATTCAGTTAGAAATATTTTTTCAAATCCAACATAGCAAAGAGAAAGGTAGGACCCACTGACACACTTAGAGATCACTTTCCTTGTGACCATTGTTAGGAGGAACTTGCTAATGATAGAGACACATTGTTTCGTTAACACCCTAATTCATTATTACAGAACTGGATAATTTATTTGACACATTAGAGCTTTTATTTAGAGTAACTATCGCCTTTCGTCTATGGCTAGGTCTGTTAGTGACGCTTTTTTTACAAACCTGACGTGACGTAGGGGGGTTATGTTCTACGATGTACGTATGTAGGTATGTACTATATGTACTATATACTATATGATTAAAATAAGAAATATAACATGATTCAAGAATATTTAAAATTCAACCCCTGAAGTGGTGAAATAGGGGTTAAAAGTTTATATTTACTTCCACGCGGACGAAGTCGCGGGCGTCCGCTAGTACCTATAAGCTATAAACAGAATGACATAAAAGACAAAATATTCCCATCATACATTAAGGGGCCAGTGATCTTTACTTGACACCCCTGAACCAGTTCGGCGAATTACTACTTTAAAATATTTTGAAAATAAAATGCCTCGATGTTTACTTTGTACGATGCGCACATCATAATTATCGAGAGAAATCAAAGTTCCAGAGCACGTCTCTTGGGAGGATGGTTGTGATTTTATTTATTAAATGTTTAAAGAAAAAAATGTACGGTATTTTAAATTGTTATCTAGAGGAAATCTGTACGTGAGACTATATTTGTAAAGGAGTCCATAATTTTATAGCTTATTCATGTTGATATATATTTTAAAAGCATTTTCCGAAGAAGCTATGGTAATATTGTAATCTATACTAATATATTAAACAGAGATAAAGTTTGTGGTCACATACAGTGTAAAATTAGGTAGATACCACTAATCTATTATCTGTTTTCTATTATAGTATAATATAATATTATAAAGCTGAAGAGTTTGTTTGTTTGTTTGTTTGTTTGATTGTTTGTTTGATTGAACCCGCAAATCTCAGGAACTACTGGTCCGATTTGAAAAATTCTTTCAGTGTTAGATAGCCCATTTATCCAGGAAGGCTATAGGCTATATATAATTCCCGTATTCCTACGGGAACAGGTATAAAACACTGGCTGACGTCGCGCGGTTTCATCCGTGTGGTTCCCGTTCCTGCAGTAATGCGGGAATAATATTAGCTTTTAGCCTTCCTCGATAAATGGGCTATCTAACACTGAAAGAATTTTTTAAATCGGACCAGTAGTTGCTAAGATTAGCGCGTTCAACTAAACAAACAAACTCTTCAGCTTTATGATATTAGTATAGATATGGCAAATATCGTTTGATAAAGAAAAAAAATAAACACCCAGTTTGTAAAGAAGCCCACAACAAAGCCAGGTATGATAGTAGAGAAACATGAATGTAAAGACAAGTGTAAACAAAACTGCGCTCGTAAATGCCACAGCCTCGGGCGACTCGTTCACTCGGACCGGCTCGCCACGGCCGGCTATTGCACTGAAGACGCACCAAGTGCAAGGCAAACCTGGTGCACGTAATACTGCATTGCGATTACAAAAGCTAGACTCAACCTTATAATCTTACACGTATCGCGAGTAAAAATAGAACGCGCTTTAAACAACTCGTAGTGCACGAATGGATCTCGTTAGCTTACTTGCTCGTTAGCTTTAAAATATTTTTTCTTGAGCTTTTTATATGAGCTGTTTCACCGCGGTAATTTATAAATGATGTTTTTTTTTGTTTTTTTTTTGCTTACCTCAATAACTCGACGACTAAAGAGTTGGTCATCAGTAAAGAGTCGATCTAAAACTTATAGGGTGTAGATCTAAAACTTTTAAATATCACGTGTTAAGATGGTTGATGGAAAAACAGCGTGTGGAAACCTGCATTCTTGAGAATTTTCTTAATTCTCTACGTGTTTGAGGTCTACCAATCCGCATTGGTCCAGCGTGGTGGACTATTAGCCTCACCCTGAGAGGAAACTTGTATTCAACAGTGACTCGAATATGGTTTGTTAAGAAGTCAAAAAATATGCGCCAAAAAGAGACCAATTTTCATCAACCAAAATTTTGTCCTATCGCAAACGAAAGAGAGCGTGATGTGTTGACAAAATGATCTTATTATCTCTCTGAACAACTTGATCAGAGAGATAACAAGATAATATTGTCAACTTGATTATTAAAATAAAAGAATATAATTAAATATATCAAGTTTTTTTGTTAATAAAAACACTGATTACATAAAATAATTTAAGGGACGTAAACAACCAAGATTTAACAATACAGTAGATGTAAAATACCTAACAAAGATGGGTCTTTCGAAGGTCAAAGTCAGATCTGCTAGGTTAGTTCACCAAACACAAAAAAAAATTTCCTTATCGTTCGAGTCGCTATCAACCCATAGCTCACTGCTGAGCTCGAGTCTCCTCTCAGATTGGCAGACTTCACACACGCGGAAAATGCTCTGGTATGCAGGTTTCCTTCACCATTTGAGACACGTCATATATTTTTTTTAAATGCACACAACTGAACAGTTGGAGGTGCATGCCCCGAACCGGATTCGAGCCCACCACCCTCCGGAATCGGAGGCAGAGGTCATATCCACTGGTCTATCAATTTTTTTCTTCCTTATAAACTAGTGTAAAGGTAGCGATGTTTTGTGCCGTTTCTTATCTTACCTATACCTTAATGAAAGTCGAAGTTAATACCTGTTTCCAGTAACAGTCTATTTTAACGCAAGTTTATTACACTGGCTGTCGGATTAGTGTGCGACCGTTAGATATAGGAGAAAAAAATAATTAAGAAAACGTCTCGTTTGTTCCGTTTCACCGTTACATGACATTCGACCCTGACGCCCAGTTTTTAGTTTCGACAAAGCTTTTGTTAGTTTACCCAGAGTGTTATGCAGTCTTATCGAAACTTTAAGAGTATGATAATGGTTTGAACAATATTAAATAGGAATATTGAGAAAGACTCTTTCCTATATATCTAACTATGTCATTTGGTTTTACGTATATTATTTAACTACAAGACGCCCACGACTTCGTCTGCCCTTAAACCTACTTAATCAGGCGCTCTTTGACATGTCTAGCGGTTTTTGAGATGACTGATGAGTGACCTTTTACTTTTATAAATTTAAATATTATGAAGTGATTCATCAATGTATGGAATACTCAGTTCACGTTTCAATAAATCAGCTTCATCAATTAATATTGATGTGTTAAATCGACACGACTATCATCAATCTGTCAGACTTTGAATTATACATACTTGGATACCAACGTCTTATTCAACGTTTTGTGTAAAACAATTCAAGTTCAAGCATTCAATACCGCTATACACAATAAAGCTGTGCATTTTTCTACATTAATCAACGCTTACTATTACAATAGCGTTATAATTACCGCAGATCACCATTAAAAGCTCGAGCCTTTACGGTCAGTCGCGTTATGGACGTACATATGCTGTAGTCGTATCGGTGTTTAATTAGCAAAACACGCGGAAGCACATTATTCATATTCATTAGCAGCATCACGGGCACGAGGCAAGCTTCCTTAGTTTTTAGCTGCGGAGTCTGGCGCTGGCCGCATCAT
Source organism: Bicyclus anynana (assembly GCF_947172395.1). Taxonomy (NCBI): domain Eukaryota; kingdom Metazoa; phylum Arthropoda; class Insecta; order Lepidoptera; family Nymphalidae; genus Bicyclus; species Bicyclus anynana. The sequence continues at coordinate 12,801,983 of NC_069083.1, forward strand.
CGCGTGACGCTCAACGCTTGCGCGCACTTAAGGGGACGCCGGCGCAGCGATTCATCTCATATTCTATCGCCTTCTAGAGTTCCTGATTGGATTATGATTGAGAATGACAAAAATAGCCCAAACACAACTTACATAGTAAGTACCTACACTACATACGAGTAAGAAAGAATGAAAATACACTTTATTGTACACTCGCGGACGTCAGCAACTTCGTCCGCGTGGAATTCAGTTTTACAAAAACCCCGCGGGAACCATGGATTTCACCGGGATGAAAGTAGCATATGTGTTAATCTAGAGTAAAATCTATTTTCATTTCAAATTTCAGCCGCATTGCAAAGGAGGAACAAACATAACATTTTTTTTATTTTTTATTAGTGTGATCTTTACTTGACTTGACTTTATAATATTAGTGTGATCACGAAGAACATACAATACAATAGATATTATAAAAAAAATACTAAATGTACAATAGAGGACCTTATTGCTAACAAGCGATGAACAAGCGAACCTAATGAAGAAGCTAATAATAAAAATTATAAAGATATAGGATTAAGGTGTACAGAAGTAATAGAGAAAAGAAAGAAAATAATATATACAAAATACTAAGATTCGTATCTAAATATAGGTAATAAGGATGCAAATCTTTGCATTCCATATTTTACTGTATTCTAAGTGAACGTAAACGTACTTCTAGATCTTACAACTGATTTCTTCATGATGTTAAGAAAAGTTGCATACATATTAAAGTAAAAGGAATTAGTAGGTACTTTGCATGAATATTATATTCGACTGATTAACACATCATGTAGGTATTGTTAGGTATCACCGTCAAATAGTTTACAGGTAGGTTAACTTAAGGTTCTTTATTTTTTGTGGTTTGATTCAATTTTCATTGAACCAACCAAAAAAACTGCTGTCATATTAGACAGTTATGGCAACTATCCACTGGCAAAGATGTAGAACGAACTGATTGACCGTTACATAACAATTTTGGAAAAACCAATCTGAAATCTTTTAATGCTTCCATTTCATGAAACACAACATTTCATGACATCACGTCACGATGGTCGACCATCATGACCAATCATCACATCAATCCTATAATCACCAATCATCATCATCAGTTATATTTACTGTGATTTATTTTCGCAGTACCCTCTTAATACATCTCATGTTTATATTACGTCACTGCTCTGCTTATTTTGTACGTCGTATAACGTGCACTTCGCTTCGCTCTGTGATTTTAATTGTTCTGTAACTGTATTGTTTTTTAACTACGTAATTATTATAATCTATATCAATTGTGTACGTAATATGAATTGCAATGGCCGTGCCCTTGATTAAATCTTAAGTATTTTATTGTAGATACGAGTACATATTATACGAACTTGTTAGATTAAAATAAGTTAAATGAATAATCTGATATTAAAAAATATATTTTACAGTAAATAAAAACATTTACTGTATAATATAATTTTTTAGATTTATTTACTGGCGTAGGGAATGAAGTACAAAAGTTTGAAAATCAAATGCGTTTAATAATCGAAATTCCTTTTAAGTGAGCGCGTTATTTTTATCTTAAGTACTCATTTAATTTTAAGTGAGATCACAGGCAAACTCCAACTAAAGTGTTTTTCAGATAGCATGAGTACAGTGACAGTCGCCTGTATGAAGTTATACGTACTATTATCGTGAATCGCGGCAAACTTTCAAGAGTGAAACGAACGGTCACTCGCACCATCCTACATGAAACGAACTGTAGTCACTTAATACAAAAATACCAATCAAATTAAGAACCTCCTCCTTTTTGAAGTTGGTTAAAAAATGCATTGAATGCATCTTAAATGTTATGAATGTCCTGTAAACTTCAATTTTGAAGTCAATATCTATATTTATATGAATGGGTAGGGTAAGGGTAGGATAAGGGTAGGGTAGGGGTAGGGTAGGGGTGGAGTAGGAGTGCACATAAAGCGAAGCTTGTCCGGGTCCGTTAGTTGTTATATAAAATTTGTACGCTTTAATGTTTCCGCAGCATATTACTCTAACGCCTGCAGTTACGTCTTTACCAAATAATGTTTTTACTACCGATGATTTTATTCACGAATTCATCATAACGCCTAAAATTACCGGTAATAAGGAAATGTTTAGTTAGATATCTTCTCTTTATATAAATGTTTATACATATACACCTCTTGATAGCAACTAATTATTTTAATGCTTGTTAGAAAAACTTCTTCTAAATGGTCGATGCGTTTTTTTGTGAAGGAAGCGAGATTTTATCTTTCAATTGCGTCATTCTAAAAAAGTTAACCATATTATCATCAGGCTGATTAAATTCTTACTGGTAGATACAACAAGCCTTATCTATTAAGGATGTGAATGAGTATTTTTCCCTCTAGAAGAACCACTCAAGAAGATACAAGTGTTAGTCTCATAGAAGATATGTCTGAGACACACACAGCTCTAATATAACCTCTTCCGCGAATCCCGGAGGGTGTAGGTCCGAATCCGGTCCGAAGTGATCCTCCAACTTTTCAGTTATGTGCATTTTAAGAAATTAAATATCACGTGTCTCAAACGGTTAAAGAAAAACATCGTGAGGAAGCCTTCATACCTGAGAATTTTCTTAATTCTCTGGGTGAAGTCTGTGAAGTCGCATTGGGCCAGCGTGGACTAAATTGGCCTAACCCTCCACTTTGAGAGGAGACTCGTGGTCAGCAGTGAGCCGAATATGGGTTGATAATGATTATGTATCTTCGCTCGTGGCACAAAAAGTACCTTTTTACCACGAGCGAAGTTTCAATTTTTCAAAGTGTGTGTAAATAACCAAGTAGATAAGTACTATCTAGTTCTTAGCCGTTACTTCTATAAGCGCTAGTTATATTACGAGGCCAAAGTAGCGGTAAAAATTCCTCATAATATGAAATGCTAATATAGATCACTGGTGCATGAATAGTTTTCGTTATTTGTTTTTTTGATTTTGACTTGGTTGTTATGACCTGCTTGATGTAAATAATTTGTAACAATGATTAAAAACTATTATATTTTGTTGAGTAAAAGTTAATGTCAATAACATTATAGATCCAAAATAACAATCAAAGATTTACATTTGCGTTTTAAAATAATTATAAATTCCATTATTAGGAAGTTGGATTCTGTAGCCGAATAGAAAGACTTCGTCAGTCAATTGTCGTCAAGATGGTCGATCAAAGAATATCCCGATCAAAGCATCGATCGGTTCTCAATAATGCAGTGCGCTTACAATAAACTAGGTAAACTCGTAGGTAATGCCGATAATATCTAACAGCGTAGTGTAAAAACTGCATTGATGTGTATTGTATTATCTATAAAAGTGAAAGATTCTTGTATCCCATTTCGTAAGAGAACGATGGTGAGTGGGTTTATTCAGTTTGCGATCATTGTTGGATAAAACCGTTGTTCTAACGGGACAATTCCGTTGGCCCTTAGGTTGACTACGAAATCTATTTGAAACATCTTAAATTTGAAAGCATGAAGTCAGTAACAGTATTTAAGTAACTTTTTTTGTGTATTGTACTTTATATAACAATTTAATTTAAGACAAAACATGAAAATGTCCGGAATTTCTCTAGACGAGACCACAGAGACCACAGAATAGGGTCAACTTTCCGAGTAATGGTGATTAATTAATCGCAAATGTGTGCCGTCGGACAGAAAACATAAATTTGATTTGTTAAACCGACTAGGAAAACAGGTGGTGTCCTCAATTTGTTCAGAATTCGTGATTTCTCCACTGTTTCTTACCCCATTTGCGTAGTAGATAATTATTTTACCGAAATAGGATAATTCCGTATTAAACCTCACTCACAGTTTTTAAATTAATTAAATACTATTTTTTTTAATCGCACTTAAGTGATTTTTTTATTTTCTTGTTGACAGAAAGGCATTCATAATGATTAAGATCTAAAATCATGTTTTAACAGCACATAAAAAGCAAGTATTTGACTACAATAAACATTCTTCCACGTTTTTCGTCATATTGTTCGAAATCATCAGTTCATCGAACTGTTTAGTTGGCGACGTAATAAACTGGAGTGATTTGCAAATATTCAACATCGTGTTTTTAAAATGCAGCGAACATCTCACTACAAAAAGATAGGTACACGATCAACGAAGTAACTAAACAATTGAGACTTTTCAAAGACTTTTCGACAATAGAACAGTTTCCTAAAAAAATAACTGACAAGTTGATTTCTTAGGAAATAATACCGCAGATTCATTATGGAAATAATAAAACAGAGGATCACAATTGAGTACATAAGTGATAGCACAGCAGGCTAACTTACTAACTTTATCGTTAGTTAGTTGACATAATATACGAACCTACTACGAACTAGACAATTGTAGGTAACTCTTAAGTCACGTGATTTCGTATTCACTATTTATTTAATGCTAACTGATCAAAATTAAGATTCTATATAATATATGCCATCCGGTGTCTACTGACAACCCTTTGTGGACATCATAGAGTAGGTAGTAACATTTGCCAGTTGTAATTTTTGTTAACAACTTTTTTTCCGTTTTTTTTATTCTTTACAAGTTAGCCCTTGACAACAATCTCACCTGGTGGTACCTAAGTGATGATGCAGTTTAAGATGGAAGCTGGCTAACTTGTTAGGAGGAGGATGAAAATCCACACCCCTTTCGGTTTCTACACGGCATTGTAGCGGGCTAACTTGTTAGGAGGAGGATGAAAATAAACACCCCTCTAAGTTTCTACACGGCATCGTACTGGAAAGCTAAATCGCTTGGTGGTACGTCTTTGCCGGTAGGGTGGTAAATAGCTACGGCCGAAGCCTCCCATCCAGACCTGGACCAGCCAGACCTGGACCAATTAAGAAAATCTCAATCTGCCCAGCCGGGGATCCCAGGACCTCCGTTTTGTAAATCCACCGCGCATACCACTGCGCCACGGAGGCCGTTTCCTTTCCGTAATAGGCTTTACGGAATACGAAAAATACGGTTGTAATGGATTTGATGTTAATTAAAATAGTATATATAGTAATAGCTAATACACTGCAAAGTTTGTGAATGGCCGACTGGACGATCAGCAGGGCGTGCAAGCGTGCCTTCACGATCATCGGCTTAATCAGGACACCACTAAGCGCCTTGTTTGTGTTTAGCATATCCTTACCTTGCTGATAACATGACCGTTACACGCTCCGCCTGAGCGGCAAATTGAACAATCTGGCTGTAAGCAACTCAGGGTTCCTGGATTTGATCTCCAGATATTTAAGATTTGATATTGTCTAAATTGGCTCAGGTTACGTCTAGTGGTATTTAATTACTACCCTGCCAACATATATATACCACCAAATAATTAGGCGTCCCAGTAGAATACCGTGTAGATTACCACATAAAGTTATTGGTAAACATCTTCAACAGTTCCATGGTTAAAGTACCATTTAAGTTTAACACCGAGGGTACATGGTACGATTCCCACCCGTAAAACTATTTTTAAATCACTCTTAAAACTGTCTTTACAGAATATTGACTAACTTTTATATACCGTGACTGCTTACGTCACTCATCATCGGATGAGATAGCAGTTGAGCGGTAACTTTTCTATGAATAAAGAAAAACTCAAGGACTCACCTGTGGCCGAAGGGTGGTATGCCTGGAGTAGTAGTCATGGTGGTAGAAACTGGTGGGAGAGATGGGGGGCCGATATTTCTTATGGCCGTAGCCTAAAGTGTCCATTGTATGCATTTTGAAGTCACTAGTCCATCACCTCACTCCGCAGCGTGAACTACACATGGAAACTACTTCGTCACATGATATTTTTAACTGAAACAAGGAAATAAATTGGTTAAATTAAAGATAATCTAAATAGGTAAAAGCAATACAAAATTGGTAAATCAAAACTGAGTGTAAAGCACTTCGTATATTTTGTTTTGCATGCTTTCCTTCATTGACGCTATGACATTTTAAGTCGTTTTTTAGGGTTAAAGTAGTAGGACCTTAAACTTTATACGTCTTTAGTGTTACTACGAATCAAACTAAATAGTTGCCTACCGTACTTTACAATGGTAGGAGCATGGGCCTGCAAACCCACAGGCTTTATTAAATGACGAGAAAAGGTCTAGACACCATAGGCTCTCCTTCCAAAGTATTTGCCAGTTTATCCCCGTTTGTGGACGCAGAAGCAACCCATGCCTTGCATTGCTAATATAAACAGGCGACGTGTAGTGTATTGGAGATAACATTCAATGAATGTCGTTGATTTATATTTATCAGAAAAAGGATGTGTAATAAAACTTTCTCCGGGCAGGATGGATACATCAGTATGTTTTTTTATACTACTAGCGAAACCGACAGACGTCCTGACCGGATCTTTGACTTGGTGTTATGCAATAAAAGTGCTTGAGATCAAAAAGCCCTATAGAAATAAAATACATTATTTACAAGAACGACACGCCATGTTACTGCGGTATAGGCATAAGGTCTAACACGGTGGATCTATGACCCCTTTTGATGACAAGGTTTATCCGTTAAATCTTGGGTAAGCATCAGCTCTTACGTCTCCTGACACAATATACCCGGCACAAACGTATCGCCAAGCGATTTGGCGTTCCGGTACGTACCGTACCGGTTCCGTACTAGCGGACGGACGCGACTTCGTCCGCGTGGATTTTGAGCTTTTCACAAATCCCGCAGGAACCATGTATGTTATTATACATATAAACCTTCCTCTTCAATCACTCTATCTATTAAAAAAGACCGCATTAAAGTCTGTTGCGTAGTTTTAAAGATTTAAGCATACATAGGGATAGAGAAAGCAACTTTTTAATAAACTATGTATAAAATATTTTATTATGATCAATAACCCTTCTCATCCAATTAGTCGTAAAGAGCGTTCAATTGGGTCGTACTCCATCGGACAGTTTCGATTGAAATTCCATTTACCGTGGAGCAGACGAGGTAATAATATTGTTCAAAAGGCTCAGTTCCCAAGCACTTCCAAACCGTCAAGTTAGGTTGTTATAGTAATATGTAAAGCTGAAAACTTAAAATTAATGTCACGAGTGTTCCAAATGCGCCTTTATTGTAGGGCAAGTTATCACAAATGACGAAAAAGAAGTGTCTGCGACGAGTGAAGACTCGGGCCCAAAGTCTCAACTCTCAGACGCACTTTTAAAGTACTTTTTGATTCTTTAAAAGTTAGCCCTTGACTGCAATCTCACCTGATGGTAAGTAGTGATGCAATCTAAGACGGCTAACTTGTTAGAAGAAGGATGAAAACCACACCCATTCAGTTTCTACACGTCATAGTACCGGAACGCTAAATCACTTGGTGGTACGTCTTTGTCGGTAGGGTGGTAATTAGCCACGGCCGTAGCCTCCCATCAGCCAAAACTTTAAACGCAGTCTTTGAATTCCAAAATATTTGATAGTGTTATACTCGTAAAGCGTCTAACGGGTCTCATCTTAGACGCTGCGCCCAGTACGAGTTGGTCCGGTTGTCCCCCTATTTGTTGCATTTACATAAATAAGTAACAATCGAAGCTTGATAACCGGTTCCGATTTGATCGGTCGTGTACCCCGCGCTAATAAAATACGAGTAACAAGGACGCTTTTACAAGTGGATAACTGTACTTAACAGCTTTGAGCTTAGTAGATTGTGCCTTCGTCGATTGTGCTTCGAATTGGGAATTTGTTTTTAATTAACACTTAACGTATGTATATGTGTGTATGTGCGTCATCTAATATAGAGGAAAGATTTGTTTTCTTTCACCAATGAGAAACTTCTTTAAATGAGAAGCTACATTATCAGGGAATATTATATATAGTTTATAAATAGGCATCTTTTAGGTAAGCGCGCACCAACTTAGACCGCATTAATGCTTTCCATCAGGCTTGATTGTAGTGAAACGCAAGCCTATATTGCATAAAAAATAGCTATATATATTTTATCACCATTTTTCTACAGGAATGGGAATTACGCGTGTGAAACCTTGGGGTTCTGCTGGTAACAAATCTTTCAAAAAAATTTAAAAGCATCGGCTAGGTAGGTACCTATACTTCGTTAACAAATAGTTAACAAGAGTTAACCGCAAAGAAAGATCGGAGAAGATGAAGATGACGCTCTCTTAAACTTAATGGTAATCAAAGCGCTATTATAATATACAAAACTAGCGGATGCCCGAGACTCCTTTCGCTCCGTTAGCCTGAAATTCCATTTTTTACAAATCCCACGGAACCATGGAATAATAAAATGTGTATGTTATTCATATATATCTAAGTCTTATATATATCTAACTCCATTCCAAATTCCCGCCAAATCGGTTTTAGTTGTTGCGACGTGAAGAAGTAATAAACATGATGAGATGATAATTGATACCTTAGCTACACTTAAACAAAATGGCTGTCCTTCTTCTCAATAAAATGAAGATAAACTATAATTAAAGTGGAAATAAAATACTTACACAACAATAGATTTTAATAATACAACATCACTTAAAAAATGTTTTAATAAAATAAATTCTCGTTTGAATTCATGTCTATTGAAATCGTTCGCATTCAAATGTATATTTTTAAAAGCGAATGAATTACTATCAATTGAGTGAACGAATAAAAAATGTTTTCAGCCATTTTTAAATATTTTCCGCTAAAAGATATTCGACCTTAAATATTCATGGCCTATTTTTTCGATGATAATATTTCAATGGCACTTCAATGGATATTTTTTCGTATATATCGTAGTCGACGAAGTATTTCGGTTTATTAAATAAACATAAAAAGTTATGTACGATTTAATTGTTGATTGCTATCAGGAAGGTTTGTTGAGGTTATTGGATCATAAACTTGTCCATGCCTATGTTGCCTTTGTATCTACAAGCCTATCAATATATTATTGTAGTACCAGTAATCAGTAACATGGTTACACCACTATTTTTTTATATTTTTAAATATTTAAAAATTTTGACTCTACGACTCTGGTTTTAATTAAATAATTAGGTGTGTTTTCAATCATTAACTTAACAGTACTTGTAAGTCTCATGTTAGGAATAGTCACCTTAATTTTTTTATATAAAGCGCAGATTTCATAGGTATAATTACGAGTAAATATTCAAATAGCATGACTCAGTTCTATTAACGACAAGCCAAAGTGTATGTTTTATGGATGAACGTATGTATATGTTTGCTACTCTTTCACAAAAAAACTAAGCACTGAATGGATCCGTGTCCGCAGCAATATATGATTTTTGAGCTTTGTTTGATCTGTGATATGTTAAACCCGAGTACCTGAGGTGAGTTGTGGTTGAGTTAGGTTAGTCAGTATGCGTAGCTGTGTTACGAGACCAGATAGGGTAATTATCATTAAACATATACAAGGAAGAGAAATGTATAAAGAAAAATCATTTTCTCATACAATTTGTATGGAACTTTCATACAGCTGTCTCTAAAAGCTCCACTACTAATGTGCACGGTAATGCGTTTAAAAAAGGAATAAGAGTTTACCCAGATTTTACGCAGACGAAGACGTCCGCTATATTATATTAGTTGTACTGAGAAATGTAGCTACTGTACTAAGTTCTAACTTCAAAGCATAACGCCCTTATAGTTAAATGATTATAGCGGGTAGTTTACATCGTTAGCACGTATCGTTACTCAAACGGAACCTTGCTCTGGGCAATGAGTTAGCAACTATAAGTCTTGACTCACGCACCGTGAGAATAGTCGCTGATTGTCCATCAGACCTTCGCGACTTGGTACAGAGGATACGTAAGTACTGACTGATATACTTATTAATTGATACGTCAGTATTATAGTGTCCACTGTCAAAGAACTTTGCATATCATATGCCAGGATATAAAAAAAAAGTTCTTCGCATGTAAGCGAGTTCTATAGTTCCTGATACTTTTTAAAAATAGTTCTGGCGTTTTTACCTATACAAAATCAGGCGTAAAAAAGTACCATATCATATACTTCCCATATTTTATTGCCAGCAGAACATTCGACGAAGTTTTTCTGAAGTTTTCATTAGGTAGGAATGTTGAAACATTGTACAGCTAAGTATATACGAGTATGTGACAGAGCATAAATGATTCATCATATTCATCATTATAATTATCAGCCGATGGAAGTCTGTACATACGCATCTCGTAAGGACTTCCAAACACTTTTTGAGCCGCCTCCGCTCCCTAGTGTCTCTATTATCTATCTAGTGTCTATCTATCTATCTCTATATCTAGTGTCGCAATTTGAGCACTCTGGGACCTAAACGTCCATCGGCTCTAGAACTATATTCCCCGCTCCTTGATACTTCTGCTTTACGAATTATTGGTTTTTCTCGTATATTATACTTTATACTCAAATAAAAAAGAAATAATCCACTTGAACCATTGAAGATCAAGACTTTTGTTATCTGTTACCTCCCAAGGCTACCATGATAAAAACTCCATGTGCGTCGGTTTATAATCCACGTCCTACATCCTACTAATAGTATAAACGCGAAAGTTTGTATGGATGTTTGTTACAGTTTAACGCCGCAACTTGACTAATTTGGCTGAAATTTAAAACGCAGATAGATAATACCCTGGATTAACACATTGGCTACTTTTTATCCCGAAAAGTCATGGCTTTTGAGAGATTTACAAAAAAACTGAATTCCACGCAGACGAAGTCGCGGGCATTCGCTAGTATTATGTAATGTTAGTAAACAGTGTACAGAGTTCAATGATTTCAGGGCTGTAGATATGATCGTAAAGCGTTCAATGTCAATGTCGCCCAAGTCATTTCCACTTCACGACCTTTCTCGGCTAATTGATTCTACCGCAGATCATAAAGCACTTAAGCTACGCTTAAGCGGGTTCTACGAAGACGATAATAATAAAAAACTTATTTAATGGCATCGCTACATGCAACTTTATTTAATTAAAACAACACAATGTAAAAAGATTTCGGGATCAATTTTCAGCTAAACTTTGTTTTTAGGAACTCAACAGTGTGAGTTCTAAAATCGTCTCTCTTCGTCTAACACAATATAACAGATAGAGATACAGAATAAATTCGAAACGTATACTGTCGAGTTATGAAAACATCATTTAATACGGAATAGAGTTACAGGCTACTTATGAATTTAAAAAAAATTAACCCTTTATTAATTAAAATGAACTCAAGTTTGAAGGTTGTAAAAATAAACCATTTAGTGAGAAATTCATACTAATATTATAAAGGCGAAAGTTAGTGTGAAAGTTTGTAAGTGTGTAAGTATGTTTGTTCCTTTTTTACGCTGCGGCTACTGAAGCGATTTGGCTGAAATTTGGAATGGAAATAGATTTTACTCTAGATTAATAGGTACATAGGCTATTTTTCATCCCGGAAAAATCCATGGTTCCCTCGGAATTTGTGAAAAACTGAATTCCACGCGGACGAAGTCGCGGGCGTCCGCTAGTAAGTATTTATACCGTTTGTTTAATCACGAAACACTTATGAACTTTAAACCATTCATCGTTTTAATATATAATATTTTTCTTTTTTTTTTTTTTATTTATTACAAGTTAGCTCTTGACTACAATCTCACCTGGTGGTAAGTGATGATGCAGTCTAAGATGGAAGCGGGCTAACTTGTTAGGAGGAGGATGAAAATCCACACCTCTTTCGGTTTCTACACGGCATCGTACCGGAACGCTAAATCGCTTGGCGGTACGTCTTTGCCAGTAGGGTGGTAACTAGCCACGGCCGAAGCCTCCCACCAGCCAGACCTGGACAAATTAAGAAAATCTCAATCTGCCCAGCCGGGGATCGAACCCAGGACCTCCGTCTTGTAAATCCACCGCGCATACCACTGCGCCACGGAGGCCGTCAGAAATTCAGTTTTCTTCCATAATATTAGCATACATCGAGTAAGTAGGTCAGGCGCGGCGTATACTCGGCTAAGTGTTGATCCGAGGCGTATAAATAAATCTATGTAGGTGAAGTAACGCGAATTCTTGCGGAATTCGGACCACTACGGTGCTTCAAGCATGTGGAAGCATTAGTAATGGAGTAAAAGTAAATAATACATGAGTCGTAAAAAAATTTGCATGTTAATAGCCCATCTTTCATATACTCGTAGTATATTTAAATAAAAATAATAACCGGGCAAGTGCGTGTCGGGCCACGCTCAGTGAAGGGTTCCGTAGATTAAATGAGCTAATAACCTTATAATGCAAAACAAAGATAGCGATACATACTATCACTATGGGATAGACGGGAAAAAGTCATCCTCACTTTACATGTAAGGACCCCAAAACTGTCTGTGTTTTTTTTCAATTCTTTTTACCATTTTAGAGACTTTAATAATATAAATATACCCATGCCTAATTTCAGCTTTTTAGTTTTAACAGAATTTGAGTTATCACTAAGATAACAACTTGATCTATTTAACGTTATATAACAACGGTTTTTTTTCATTCGTCTTTCATCCCTTTCCCAACTTTATATTTACATGTAGGGGTGCAGATACCCTAAAAAATATTTTTCATGATTTTATTTTAAGACTTTGTTCACATTTTTAATGATCATACTCATGCTAAATTACAACTTTATAGTTCTAATAGTCTCTGCACTTAACCGCGGACAGACGGACATGGCGAAATTATAAGAGTTCCTTGTGGACTACGGAACCCTAATGAATTTTTATTCCGCTAGTTCTTTTTATAGCTATAATTGACAGACTACACGCATTTCCCCACTGGTGGTAAGTGAGAAACCAGTAGGTAAAGACATAATTATTATGTATCTCATCTGATCACTTAACAAACTCTTACTCAATTAAATTCTATTATCCACTAAATTACAGGCTAAAAAACCTTTATCTGCCTTAAATTGCAGGTAATCAAAAACTTTGATGTATTAAAAATATTGTATATCCAGATAATCATTCCATTGTTAAATGAGACGTATGACGGACCCAGTTAGACTACGGTCGGGTAAAAATCAACAAGCTTCGAAGTCGTTACGTCGGTCTACATAATAAAGTATAACAAAGAACGGCACAGGCATATACCGTGAAGCATAAAACATAATCGTCAAGTAATCTACGCCGACATACATTACAATAGGAACTTTGCTTAGGTACATTCAGCGCAAAAACGACGGAATACAATCCTATACATTGTAGGTAATATAGCCAGGACGAAAATTACTTAAATAATAGTGTACCTATACTTAAAAGTTGCATACAAGGTGTAAAATAGAAAAAGCTACAAAAAAGCTTCGGATATGTCAATATTCCATAGCAAGAAAACTTGTAAAGACGTTTTGCACAACTTCATACCATAAGTAGTATATATTTGTACTAGAAACTAGAGAACGCTACGAGAAGACGAAGTTGCGTCCGCTGAAATTGAATTTTTCACAAATCTCGTGAGATGAAGATTACTTTTTACGATAAAAAGTATCTTATGTCCTCCAATATTCAATTTATCTAGTTTTAAACACAAAACAAAATTCATCAACACAGACATTCACGGACTTTTGCATTCATAATATTAGAATGGATATAATAGATATGAGTACGGTACATATGCGTACATAAAACATCTTTAAAATTCACACCTTATAGACAAGCTTTTCTGAATATTTCCGCTCTAATATTGATCCAAATATTTCATCAATTCTATCTTACCTCGAATATTTTTGAATCGGAAAAGTAGGACAGAAATCAGTCAACCTTTTGCTGTAACCTGGAATATATTTAGTGCAATGTTCTAGTTAGTATTTCGGTTAGTAGCCAAGAGCTGCCAGACATTTTTGTATTTGGGTGCGCCTGCTTTCTGGTAACACATGAATTATACATTACAATACCACTAAAATTCAGGGTCTAACTAAAGTGTTCATTAATAATATTCAAAACTTATGATAACTAACCTATGATTGAGTTTTTAGACATCAAAACGGCTATCATAAGCATTTCCTATAAATCTACAATCACGAATAGATACAGATATCACGAAGTCAGACGTCCTCACGGTGGCTCAAGACGCATTGACCTTGCTGTGACGTCACGGCTGTAATTCTAGCCTGCAGGTTGTTATGTCAATTACCAAGTGATGTAACTACACGGTGTTTATCGCATGCTTTGGTTACACGAACATTTTTAACAAGAAATATAATGTTTTTAACTTAGTGCATGTGCTGATAAATAAAAGGTATAAAAGGTATCCCAACAACAATTATAAATTATGATAATTTATAATAATTGGTAAGTGGGATTCAAACACTACCTACCTAAGTCTACCAAAATATTATGCTTGGCAGTGAAATTTTCATGCATACTTAGTTGTGATTGAGTATAGGTATAGGTATTTTGGTTTTGTTTCCTTTTATTTTTAGCAGAAATGTATAAAATGTTTTCTATATTAAACTTAATTCACGACCGCAGGTCATAGGTAAATAAGTCATAATTAATCTATACTATCGTGAGTGTTATTCATATTAATTGATTATGAACACGGCTAAAACTCACGTGATATTAATTCGGAGTATGCCCGACTAGTTTCGAACCCATACGGGGTTCACCAAACAACCCCTCTCCGCGCGCGCAATTCGAGCAGCAGCGCGTCGCGCCGCCGCTTCGCAGTTTGGATCGTGCCGCGATGCAAGAACCAGATCATGACTATGGGCCCCGTATGGGTTCGAAACTAGTCGGGCATACTCCGACCTAATATCACGTGAGTTTTAGCCGTGTTTCATAATCAATTAATAAGTCATAATTAAATTACATATTTAGTTATGACAAATTTAGTCATAATTAAATATGACCAACCATATGACCAATTAAATATGATAATTACCATCATATAAACAGGTCTCCATCTAAAGGTAGATATTTTTGGAAATTACCACATTGCATTGTCGAGTTTTGAGGAACGTAAAAAATGTGAGAAACATCTACAGTTTCGTTTGAATGTAAAATAAACTACTATATAGTCGGAATTAATACTAAGTAATTACTGCTTCACAGGTTTTAATTTTGTGACTAAATTAGCAGTAGTATACCTACTTTTTTAATTACGTAAGTCATCTATAGAAAACCAAAGTTTAACTTTGGATAGAGTGGCTGCGATCGACACAAGTACCTCATTTTAGGAAGACGGTTCTGGGTTTGATCGATCGATCGGGTCGATTGAGGTTCTTAATTGGTTCAGGTCTGGCTGGTGGGAGACTTCGCCCGTAGCTAGTTAGTTATCGGCAAAGACGTACCGCCAAGCGATTTAGCGTTTCGGTACGATGTTGTGTAGAAACCGAAAGGAGTGTCGACTTTCATCCTGCTCCTAACAAGTTACCCCAATTACATCTTGGATTGTATCATCACTTACCATAAATGTGAGTTTGTAGTCAAGGGCTAATTTGTAAATAATAAAAAAAAAATAAAGATGGAAGGAAATACCACCACTGTCCAAGCTGTATAGTTGTGGTCTAAGAATCTTTATTTTTCATCATAACCATACTTACCTATGGCAGTAGGCGCTTTCAAACTGCTCTCGGTCTACTAATATTTAAAATAATAATAATAATATGCTCCCGACCGACTTTTCGGTCACGGCGGCTGATCTCATGGTGAGATTAACCATGTACGCAGGAGATATTATAGTGCACAAGTGTATGCGCAAGCACAGGTGCACTCTCTCTTCCCTCACTCTCGAAACCCGATGGAACGGCAGACCGACACGACCGGTGAAAGATTAGGCGCAGGACCGACGGCTTTACGTGCTCTCCGAGGCACGGGGGTGTACTAACACCGCCAACTTCCTAACTCCAGGCTGCTATTAAGATTTTCCTTGTAAGAAAAATCCCAATTTGTTTTTGTTGGCCTGACCCGGGATTCGAACCCTGGACCTCATTGACCGTAGCTGAACCAGCTTACCACGGGACCAATAAGGCAGTTAAAGTTATTTAAAATATCGTCAGTATAGAACACAAATAGGTAGTCCTCAATAACTTATATGCAGAACAGAAGAAGATCCCGTGTAAAGAAACCATTTAACCGCCATACAAAATCATATTCATCACGGCAATGACATGACAGATTGCCCGCAAGTTCCAGTAACTGTACATTATGATCCATTCAATAAGATACCCATGACGCAAGAGAAAATACTCTTTATATCGTTTGGTTGGGACATTGACATTAACATTGAATAGAAAATATGCAATTTAATTACAACTTCGCGATTCCTCAGTGAAAAATAACGCTCACATTTTGTTTAGTTTCAAAAAAGCTTTTGAAAGAGTTTCTGCTGATGCAAAAGCCACTTATCCGTTTAGAAAGGCTTCAGTGGAAAATATAGAAATTCATTTCTATGAAATGGATGTGAAAAATTGGATAGAAAATGAAAAGTCATTTATTGAGTGTAGTAGTGTAAAATATATGACCTGTTTTTGTTTTGGAAAATGCCTGTATTGAGGTAGTACATGATGATATAATATGATGATGATAATGTAGAGGGATTACTAAGTATTATATATATCTATTTATACATTTATAATCAACATATCAGTCCGGGCTAATCTCTGTAACGGCTAAACCGATTTTAACGGGACTTTCACAGGAAGATAGAGGAGGTTATGGAGGAACATATAGGCTATTTTTTCGTGGGATTTGTAAGAAACAGAATTTAAGGCGTACGAAGTTCAGGGCGTTCGCTAGTCATGTCGGATATAGAATGTGATTAATAATATGTATTAAGTTGTGTGAATAAATAAAATCTATAACAAGGACTGAACGGATGCTATATTACTTATATCAATTTAGAATCGTTCACGGTAAACCAGGGACATTTAAATTACTGTCATTAATATAGCGTGTCTAACGTGTAAATACCTATTACAAATTAATAATCGTATATCGATTATTGGCATTGGTTTGTTATTGTTTGCTTTAAGATCTTTGACTTATGGAGAATCACCTATTGATTTAGTTCTATAAATTAGCATAGGTATACAAGGGATGATGGGGCATGTAAGACGGCCCCCATAAGTTGGTTAAAAACTATCGCCATAATCTATCGCTCTATTTAAAAGAGTCAAGTGGCCATTTTAGGCACATTCTTAGCGTTTACTTAGCCACTACTTTCTAACTACATTGGTTTATCTTTGATGAAACCAATATACGAGTTATTGTATTATATATACATATAAATGAGAATGAATGATGAATGATATATGTGATATCAAATATTTTTGTATTAAAACAATAATATTTAGGTTTAATGTAAAAATTGTTATTAATAAAAATGCCAGAGTATGTAATTACTGTTTTAAGAATTTTTGTCTCTGTTCTGAAAAGCTTGAAAAGCGTGAAATAGGATCCAAAACAGCAGCTTTTAAAGAAAATCTAACTAGGTACTTAAAATGGAATTTCATTGCATATTTTTTATATACCTACTTGACATTCGATAACTTGCATGTTTCAGAATATTAATTGATTATGAAACACGGCTAAAACTCACGTGATATTACGTGATATTATTTCAGAATATATCGATATACTTAAATTATGTAAAATATTAATTTGGTTATATTGACAAAGATAGAAAAAAATAATTATGGAGAACATCTATAATTGTTACACAAAGTCACGGGTAACCTCTAGTGTTACGTAAAATATTCCACGAAGCATCTTCGTGCCACTTACAAACAGCAAAAGCGAAAAAAAATTAGTTCACTTCGCATCGCAAAAAGGAGTGAAAAAAGCTCAAGAATTTCTTTCGCCAAGGTCGGCGATAAAACGTACTGATGCTACGTTACATATACTCTTTCTATATTGGATGAGACTTTTGAATGGGACCAGTTGATTAAACATTAAATTAACCCTTTTTCAAATACCTGCCTCGGAGATAAGATTGCGCGGTAAGTGATATATTTTTACACACTCACTGTAAGGAATGCGCTTGGCATTAGAAATGGAAGACAAATAATGCAAAAGTCGAAGGACATACAGCTTGCCGTATCGTCCTTTTTTTTAAACGAACGTTTGTTCTTGTCTATACTAAACATTCTGTTCTGATGGACATTTTAAGTGTAGAATGGTATTTTTCTCAGACCTTTGGACCTATATCGCCAATCGTATTCACCAACATATTGTGTGTCGTTTTTTGGGGGACGAGGTAAACCCACACATCGAAAATATTTAACACCAATATCTAATATCCTGTGTCCTTACAACTACACACAACTATACATTTAAATCAAACTACTATACAATTTTGTAATACACACACGAGTAATTTTAACACCATGAAACATTGACTCTATAGACGCAGTTTGAAGACACGTAAGATCGTGATCATATACTTTTGACAGAGGGGTAACGTCCAGCGAGGCAGGTCCCATGGTAATTGGTCTGAGGTATTTTGTAATCTTGTTTATTTATATACTAGCGAACCGACCTGGCTTCGCACAGATGCTATGTAGATACAAATTTTTGCTACTTACTTTTACTACTACTTTTACCATTAAATATTAACACTAATTATAGAGTCTTCTAGATTTTATTTCTCGGGAACCGTTGCTTCTTGGATTCCTCGGTTTTCCGGAGATTCGTTTTTTTTTACCAGTTACCAGAAAGCGGACATTTATATGTAAAACTTTTATTTATTCTTTTTCTTGAAAATTATAGGTACTCGTACTAAGGTACCATATTATAGTTTGCTAAATACTTTCAAAGCACACTTAAAGCGAGGAACGGAGCATCGTCAGAAGATGAATATCGCAAACTCAATTACAAAGTTTGATTAAGTGCAGAACACTCTGGTTTTCTTAGCAATTAAACGCTTGGCACTGAAATATATTCGTTCTATAAAAGCTTCTCACACAGTAATCTGTAGTATTTTTTTTAACCAATGACAAGTTAGCCCTTGAATGCGATCTCACCTGATGTTATGTGAATCGAACCCCGACTTCTCTGTTGAGAACTTCTGCTTTACCAACTGCGCCAGAGAGGTCGTCGAAAATATTGTATATCTATGTGTCATCTACATTTAATATTCAAGTACTTCCTTTATGCCAACTACTTACTTTATATGTATAATATGATGCATTAAGGACCTACTTATTAACTGTTTACCTTGTATATTGACCTAGATTATTATAATAAGATGTGTGACTGATTTTATATCACCAAAATAAACTTGACCTTATTATTTTTAATGTCATATTTTATACTTCCCTACGGAACAGCTAAACTGCTAAGATATATTAGTTTGTTAATAAGTATTTTTAATGAGCTTTTCGTCGTCGTTGTTATCAACCCATATTCGGCTCACTGCTGGGCTTGAGCCTCCTCTCAGAATGAGAGAGGTTAGGCCAATAGTCCTCCACGCTGGCCCATTGCCAGATTTCACACACACAAAGAATTAAGAAGAAGAATTCTCTGGTATGCAGGTTACCTCACGATGTTTTCTTTCACCGTTTGAGACACGTGATATTAAATTTCTTAAAATGCACACAACTGTAAAGTTGGAGGTGAACCATACCAACGAAAGCGCCAGTCCCAGTCATTGTTATTAACATCTCTGATAATGATTGTTCACCCAAAGCCTGCCAGTTCGTTTTAAAGAAGCGTAGTGGGTATAAACTCCATATCCTCTCTCCATATTGGAGGAAGGCCTATCTCTGTGGTGGGTAATGATGATATAACTAATAGTATACATACTAACATTGACATACAATATAAATATTTAAAGCTAAGTGACTGTTTTGACGATACCTTCATCTATGCTAGTATATACCTTATCCGGTCTGCTTGGAAACAGGATATCCTTACGACATGTTTGTATGCATTAAATTTTGAATTGGATATCATTAATCGAATTAATAAGTACGTAAAGTACTGAATTCAAATTAAGAAACTTACCAATCCTTTAACAAACCCTGCCATTAATAAATCTATTGTACCTACCTAATATGCATCAATAATGCATCAACTAATATAGTATTTAATCTACCTACACTTAAAGAGGAAAATTTTTTTGTTTCTTTGTAGCGAATAGACTCCGAAACTACTGGACTGATTTGCAAAATTCCTTCATCAAAGCAAAGCTACATTATCAGAGAGTAACATAGATTGTATTTTATCAACGTACACCCACGCGGGAATGGGAATTATGCGGGTGAAACCGCGGGAGTCCGCTAGTTACGTACGTATATAATTTGAAATGAGTGATTTTGTAATTGAAAACTGTTTTAAAATCTTGATTCCGTCTATCACACATTTAAAAAATATAGCACCTACTTCTTGATATGATCCGACGCAGAAAATCAGTATAGTACATATTTTATTTATGTTTTATTATTGTAGCTCCATAACAAGTGTATGAGGATTTCAATTTAGGTATGAAGGCTGGCTTAATCGGGAGTTTTCTTTGTTTTTTTCTGTGTGATGAATATATTAGCGACTTTCGATTTCAGGTATCCTGAACAGATGGTGTACAATACCTGGAAATTGTAGAATATCTAAATATACTCTAATTTTAACTTGCAGCTTATCCAACATATTATAGTTTAAACTTTAATTAAACTCAATTAAAAGTATAATCTAATATTATGTTAATGTACTTAGAAGAAACAGCTTATAAAGATTCAAAATTTTCGTATTTGTTCAAAAAGAAGCGGGATTTATATATTATTTGTTTCTAAGTAGTGTAACATATTCTAAATCTTAGTATAAATCTTTAAGATTAATTGTTTATGCGACTCTTTATGTATGTAAAGTCAGTAATGGAATGAGTCACCGGAAGAACTTAATTTAACCGGTCTGTAAATATAATAATTTGCTTGCTTTTATAACGGATTCAAGTTGGTATACATACCTATATAATAATATACAAGTAACTACTCGTACTTGTGTACCTAGATACCATCATAAGTTTCATCTTGGAATGAAATATTTTATATCTTTATCCCGTGCAGTTACTTAGTGATTTTTATGTGATTGTCGTTCATTTCTTTGTAAAATTATTGATTTTTTAATTTGCTATATTTTAACCCATACTCTACCAGTAGTTAAGAGACGATTAGCTTTTACGATTCGCTATATCACACAATAAATTACATGTTCCCAAGTTTAATGTTATTATTGTTAACTATAGTACTTGCTACTGCAACTTAAAGTATATAACGAAACTGATTTGTCTTTATATACAAGTACTTGCACCAGGTAAAGAAAATATTTATTTTTTTAATTTTATTCTAATATATTCAACTTGTATGATCGCTCACCCAAGATAATATAACAGTAAGATGAATAATTATCATGGCAAAGAGTGTATATTAATTACACGTATACACACACAAACCAGTTTGATAACACAACACATCCATATCGAGTTAGACCGCATGCCCGGTGCGATAGTTCGTTGATGTCTTTTCAAAGGAAAAACTCGTAAAACGCGCGTGTTTCTAATTTACTGTATTTACATTTTTTATAACGGTACTTATTTAGAGTAATATTATTTTAGGGTTCCGTACTCAAAGAGGAATATTAATAAGCTAAGGGATTATTATTTAAGAAATAAAATATCACGTGTCTCAAACGGTGAAGGAAAAACATCCTGAGGAAATACGAATTGGAGCGTGGTGCACTAAGGCCTTACTCCTCTCATTCTGAGAGGAGACTGATGCTCAACAGTGAGCCGAATTAGGATAATGATGTTGACCCAAAGTGGAAAACGGGACCTTATTATAAGACTCCGCTGCTATCCGTCTGTCCATACGTCGGTCTGTATCTCATGAACCGTGATAGTTAGACAGTTAAAATTTTCATAGATTATGTATTTCTGTTGCCACTATCAAAAATTACTAAAAGACAGATTAAAATAAGTATTTATGGGGGCTCTCACACTGAAGTTTAACCATTCTTTTCTCTTTTAATTTTTTCTGGTTCAATTTATAATGTAGGAACGCAAAACGTGTAGTGCCTCGCACGATTTTTCACTGTCAGTGCCTTTGATCCTATATAAAATACACATTATAATGCTAATAAAAATACCTACGGCTTTAAAATACACCATAAAGCATAATTAACTGTTTTATACTCACGAGTTCAACTTAACATTAATTAATAACAACGTGATGTTTGAATTAAACGCTTAGCTGAACCTTTAAGTAAATAATTAATCGTTGTTTCAATTCTACGTCGTTAACTACAATTAATTGTTTATTTTTAACTTACAAAATCTTCTAGTGTTCTTTAATATTAAATAACTCTTTTAATTTAATGAGTGAATATGAACTTGTGTTAGTGTATCATTTGTGACCTAGTAAACAGAGGACTGTTATGTTTAAGATTATAATTAAGTTATATAGCATTCATTACCCACCTATAAAATAGAACAGCACAGCGCTCCAGCAGTTCTTTTTAATACAAAACAAACACTGTTCACTTAGTCCGTTTATTTGTTCGAAACAACTGTGTGCCAGTTAATCGCGTCGGGGTTACTGTTTGAACAAATGCAAGACAACCGCGCGGTGTAACTGCCTTAAAGGCTGTGCGTTTGCGCACTGCCTGAGCGTTGAACTGCCGCGGCAACCCGGCCAAAACGAAGTGCACCGACAACCGCAACTTCTCCGCAGCGATAGACGACTCTCATACGTAATGGATGCACCGCAGCTAAGAGAAGCGAACGCAAAGCGATAGGGAACCGCATAAATACGGAAACTGTTGTGGTTTACCGCTGAGGCGTGAGATAGCCTAATTGATCGCGATAATCGTCCGCGATTCGGTGCGTTATCTGTTGGTGGATTGGTTATTTGATAAGTTGATATCGGATAAAATGTAATTTTTATTTTCTTGTATCAAAAATATTATAAAAAATATTTAATCAAAAAAACTCAAAGCCTGTGTAGTTGTAACTAATGATTGTGAAATATACAAATAAAATTACATGTCTCGCTATTGAAGCTATAGTAACTTTTGTACTGTATTCTGTAAGTAAGTGAGGTCTTTTTTATAAGCGAGGCTAATATGAAGGCACAAAGTACCTTACACTTTTTTCCGAGTTTTTAGTCAGCAACATTAAAATATTACTGGTAAGTAAGTTAAAATCAAAAAACTACCGGTAGATTAACTATTTATAAATACGAATAAAACTGTTATAGGCAAATATTTCATCGACGAGTTATAAAATAGCGGAATCACGCCTCTGTTTAACATTATTGTCAATTTGCCAAATACTTCGTCTTCTGTTCTTTTCTGTGTAAATTTATAAATTATTTAACCATAACTGGAGAATACTTCTATTAAAACAAAAAAAATATATATATACATTATAAAACCAGTTTATCACTTTTAGCAGTTTTTTTAAGATTTAGCGAGACTAACGGTCAACAACGCACCGTTGTGTTAATTCATATTTGTATAACATTAAAGTGGAGATAAAATTGTGATTCATAAAATATTACAGTTAGAGGTAAGGTAAATAACAATGCTCGGTAATATTGCGGTGCGGAGTGGCGGGCGGAGCTAGCGACATCCTGTGAATATCCTAGAGTGGTCCGCGCGACCGGCCATCGAACCCTGGCTCGACCACTGCCTGCGTAAGGCTGCCTTTACAACATATCCAAAGTAATGCTACTAGCAATGATTCAGGCTGTCTATGTCCAGTGTCCTAAAAATTAATGTTACTAACCATTTCACATGGTGTCAATTGACGATGCAGTCTTTATAACGCATTAACTTGAAAGGAATGCTACAAGTGTAAAAAAAACAGGTGTTATTTTGGAAGTTCATTATGATTACAGATTAATAGATCTTGCTGTTGTCCGCAAACACAATAGAATAAAAACTATGAAAAAAATCATATGGTTGATTTTTAAACCGATCTTCTGTTTAAAAATCAAATTCTATATCTGTCTCTACCTATAATAATATACCTAGAAATACCTATACACCAAATTTTAATGAAAATGCTGCTCAACTAATCACAATAATGTGAATGATTACAAGAATTTTCTCTGGTAATAACTTCTTTCAAGTATTATCCGTCTGTTGGCTTAAAAAGATTTCCAAGTCCCTTTAGCAAGCCTTTAAAGAAGTCGTAAAACTTTGAACAACACAACAAACATTCGCTTTGAAAGAAACTGGAATTCCTTATCGGTCCTGTTTTATGCTTCCTGCTCTAGACATGGGCAGGTAACATAGGAACAATATGCAGAGATTCTTGCATAATCTACCCTACCATTCAAGGATCTAAATTACGCAATTTCCACAAAATCAATATTGATTATAAAAAAAAAACTTTTTGTTAAGGTAATTAAGTTTAATCCAAGTTTATTAATAAACAATTTTCCTATATTCCTATATACTTTCATATAAAAAAAGACTCAAGGAACTAGATTTGAGCATTCAATTAAATCTAAATAAAATATTATGTACTCGTATCTACATAAACAGTTGAGCATATTTTGACTACACACTATACTACTTATTTGTCTATATTATATTCCCCATTATTTAATTGATAAAACAAGTGACTGAAATCTTAACATCTTATAACCTTCGATTCAATAAAGGGAAACAAAAGCGCACATTAAACCCTTATTAATTGCTGTCGTTTCCCCTTATAGAACGAAACTTTATTAAATACATGTAAAAACCTATAAACTCCCGAAAGGACCTTGCCTTATGTATACCCTAATAAAATATCTGGTGACTTTGTGATTTACGCATTGACCTCTTATAATAAAAGGACGCACAATCATGTAGAAAATTTCACTTAAAAACTGGCCTATTTTGCTTTGACAGTTTTAGAATCATTGGTAAAGAAAATTATAATTAGATGCCTTTAAATATAGTCCAATATTCAATAAAATTCTAAATTCAGAGCAAAATCAACCTTAAGGATTAAGTTCAAAGTTGAATTTGCAAATGCGACTACTTGAATTGAGTGCCAAGAAGTTGTGTTTGGTACTCATTGATTGGGGACGTTTTTTGGTCTCTGATTGTGCATTCAGTTTTTAATAGGAGATCAATGAATTTACGTCATTAATTAGATATCATATTGATACATTTAAGTACGATATTTTACAAAAGACTTTTTTGTATTAATCTTCATAGTGTTTCGATATCGCGTCCAAAACAAATTGAAATGTTGTCGGATTTATCCAACTAAGTCCGGATGGGGTCTCTGATGCATCTACGCTTCTAGCTTTCCTGCCTGACGAACGTTCTAAGAAGTAGTCGTCGTATTCCAAACTGTAGTCTGGGATGATTGGGTTGAACTTGGCGTAGTAGATGGCTGACAGACAGGCGTAGAGTAACACTGCTGCAGTGAAGAGCTGAAACAAAAGGAAAAGAATTTAATACGTTCAAAACTTTTGAAACTGGAGGGCTATTCTATAAAGACGTTCTGTAAAACTCGCATGGGCGAGTTTCAAATTCACTTTTATCTTCTCTTTCTATAGTATTGTTGTAGACAGAGAGATAAAGGATAATTTGATAGTCAAACTTGCTTGTTACACTAAACATTGATAGAGAGTCGCCCAGCAGATCCGGATTTTCTCTACACACCGCCGTATTCTTTAAAGATAAATTTAAAAATTGGAATCGGTGAATAATTTTAAAAATTGGAAGACATGATAGCCCAGTGGATATGACCTCTGCCTTCGATTCTGAGTTAGTTTCGAATCCGGTCCGGGGCATGCGCCTCCAACTTTTCAGTTGTGTGTATTTTAAGAGATCAAATATCACGTATCTCAAACAGTGAAGCAAAATATCGTGAGGAAACCTCCATACTAAGTCTTAACCCTGAGAGGAGACTCGTACTCAACAGTGAGCCGAATATGGGTTGTTAATGATGATGAAATTTATAAATATATCTACAAAATTAATACTAACAAAAATACTAATATTTTTATTATCTTTAAGAATCTCGTTCATTAGCATTATCATCTTTTAGAATTAAACATTATCAATCAAAGCACGCCAACCCGTATAGAAGACACGTGGTGGGTCTAATCTCCATAACCCATCACCTCAAACGAGCGAGGCTTTGCCCTGCAAAATGCGCTGATAATAATGAACAAATTAATTAGGCATCGAATTTATTTTCAAAGTTAATAAATAAACCCTTGTATAATATAATGTTCCAGTTGCCATTGCTAATTTGCATACTAATGGCATATTAATTACACAGTAAACAAATCATCTCGAAACCATTATTAAACATTGCAATAATTATTCATATCGTGTACATAATAACAATCGATCGGTTATGTAAGTTATTGTTGCTGTTAATTTACGTTTATTTACGTAAAAGGTGTCTGACCTAGACGCGAACTTCATAGATTCTACATATATTTCTTACTAGCTGACGCCGCGCGGTTACACCTGCGTGGTTCCCGTTCCCGTTGAAATATGGGGATAATATATAGCCTATAGCCTTCCTCGATAAATGGGCTGTCTAACACTGAAAGAATTTTTCAAATCGGACCTGTAGTTCCTGAAATTAGCGCGTTCAATCAAACAAACAAACAAACAAACAAACAAACAAACTCTTCAGCTTTATAATATTAGTATAGATATAGATTCTAGACTACGAAGTAGAAACTTGTACAGAAAACATGGAACATTAACTTCGAGAAGTGCTGACGTTGGACAAACCTCATGAAGAGAAATAGACAAAATGTCGACCAATAGCGGCGGAGTTGTGTCTTTCCCTTTTAGTCACAACGCAATGAAAGAGATAACGGTTTTACCGGTTGCCCCACTATTGGTGGAAATTGGTCTATTCCTCTTTATGAGCAGGGCACACTGTCTAAGAAATTAATAGAAATATTAATTCTACTAATATTATAAACGCGAAAGGTTGTATTGATGTTTGTTACTCTTTAACGCCGCAACTACTGAACTGATTTGGCTAAAATTTAAAACGATCATAATATACCCTGGATTAACGCATCTAGGCGACTTTTTTTATCTCCGAAAATCCATGGTTCCCGCGATATTTATGAAAAATTAATTTTCAAGCAAACGAAGTCGCGGGCGTAATTTAATTATTTTATAGTAACTTGTACTCGTATAAACACTTTAGAATTTGTATTTTAAACCATAATATTAAACACAATTGTTATTATAATTGTACACTCAAAAAACAATGGAGTAACTACTAGTCTGTATGTTTCACTGCGTATGTTATGTCAGCCACTGACGATCAAGTAAGCTCACATGCCTGCAGCGGTAATGGCATCCGATAAAACTGATCGTGTGTTAGTCGCGATGTGCATGCCATCATGCCGATCGCGACACACACACACAACACTTTGTGAAATAATAAATGTTTTAAACCATTTGCTCATACTGAGGCATAGGTATTACTGGTATAATTATACTGCTGCTTGACTGTAGAAATAAACATGACTGCAATACTTCCCTAATAGAGTCAGTCATAACTTTCTTATTATCAAATTTCGAGAACACATAGGCAAACAATTAAAAATAACTTAACACTTTATCTTATCAAATTTTTTTAATCAATATCTGCAGATCTGAACTCGTCAAACAGATCGTTAATAAATAATTTATAAGCTGTTACGGTAATTACCACTATCTGTGGAGAAAATTGTGATTTTTCACAAGATTTAGCGATTTATACCAACGTTTTTGTCATCAGTTTCCCACATTTGACGACATGAGAACAGCTTGATTGTTTATCTACTTGAATATTTCTAACTAGGGGAATCGAATTATTATTGAAACTTGTTTTTATTTTGCTTGTTTGGTATATAATAATATATATTATTGAAAACTTTATCTATTCTGCGTTTGGGTCTGTTTTTGTTGTAACTTTGACCAGCTTTGTACTATTACCAATTAATTATCAATTCTGTATCTATCTATATCTAATATTATGGGGATATACGGCAACTGTATTTTGATTGACTGTATGCAGGACGAAAACTAATGCATCAGTGTGGCTTGGAGAACAGGGGTATGATTCTGCTATTTTATACTCGTCGATGTAATATTCGCCTGTAACAAGTTTTATTAGATTTATATTTCCATGGGATGCCAAAAAATAAAATGTCACTATAGTGTTTTTCATATAGCATGAGTACGGTGACAGTATAAGACGTTCATAATATGTACTATTATTGTGAATCACGGCAAACTTTCAAGAGAGAAACGGACTGTCACTGTATCCATGCTATCTGATCACTTTAATAGCGTAGTTGCCACGGAAATCAACGATGTCACATCGCTGTAACTTTACAGAATGCAGGGGCAGGTTTAAACGGGAATCACAACAATAGTAAGTAGGTATACGAGCTGTTTTTATCTATGAGAATGAAACAGGCTACGCGTGAAGTTCAATACCACGACCCGCACGCTCTGAGTCACCGATACGTGTTCACTGCAAACCTCTTTCGGGAAATAGACTTTTTTGACTTCTCAAGAAGATAAACTTCTATATCAATAAGGAAATAAAACACTGACGAGCGAAAGATTAATAGGATAACATGATCATCTGTTTACAATATAACATCACGAAGCTCAAGTGTCTATGAGTTTGATTATAACAAAAAAAACTTGTATAGAAACTAACGCCTTCCATTACAAAATATCAAGACGATCCTGAGTTTGTTTGCTAATTATAAGCTTCGTCAATTCAGTGGCTAACCTATGTAGACGGTTCACGGGGATCACAGTCCTACTTGGGCTTTGAAATATAGAGCTTTTCTTTTTTTTCTAAATATTCTTAGTAAAAGAGAAAGTCTCAAAAGTTGGATAGTTGGAAGTTTTCAGCGTCGGAGACTAAGAAAGGTAGAAGAAAAAGAAGATACTCGTAACGATAAGCTATCAGTCCCGAGCAATTAATTGTGATAGTGATCGTTACAAAATCAAATATTATCTCACTCTAAGTCCTACTTTTTAAATGTTTTGCATAATCAAAGGAGAAAACCAGTATCCATACAAACACGAGCTCAAATTATACAAACGATACATGAATTAGGACAAAGGTAAGGAGAACTCTTGATGCCAATTTTCAAAAAATATTTGCATGATCAGTGACATTATTCGTTATAGGTGGGTAATAAGTCGTATCCCTTTGATAGATTGATTCTGTATCGTTCTGAAAATAGGCTCAATTTCGGACATCTTTAATGTTAAGCTCCGATTTCTTTTATAGATATTGGTTTATCATAGAAGTACCTAAACTTCAGTAAAACAAAAAGACGCAGACAGTGGCATCTGAAAAATGTTCACACAGCACACAGCACATGCACAGACACGCAGAGCCGGCCCGTCCATACGGCGAACGGAGCAGTCGCTCCAGGTGCCAAATTCTAGAGAGCGCCTAAATGATAATCCTACTCAACCGTAGACGGTATTACGCCTGATTTTCAATTACCCCAGAGTATGATCGAGATCTTCGCGTTCCATTCTTACTTTACACTCATAATTTGGTTTATGTATCTACATATTATTATGAACAAACAGGAGAGGCGCCATAATTGGATCTCGCTCCATTTTAAAATTTACTTCGGGCCGGCGCTGCAGACACGAAAGACTTGGAAACTTTAAAAAGATTTTCACATTTTCAAACATCTTTTCATTGCCAACATCTTCTCAGTGCAATAGGAAAGAATACATCATACTAATTTAACACTACTTGGCTGCTTATAAAAAATATCAGGAAACACTCGAAGACACAAAGAAGAAGCACTTAAAATATGGCCGTGAAAAGCATACGAGCATCACGCTCCCGGCGATCATTACATCAAAGACTATATTATAAACGCGAAAGTTTGTATGGATGTTTGGATGTTTGTTACTCTTTAACGCCGCTACTACTGAAGCGATTTGGCTTAAATTTGGAATGGAAGTAGACTTTATTCTGGATTATGAGACGAATATCTTAGCATTCTATGGATTCACCGTGCAGGTGCCGGGTCCATCGCGTGGTAAAGAGAAAATCACCAAGCAAAGTCCAGGACTTGTGACTACTGGATGTAGGGTTAAGGAATTCCTTGACGATCAATCAACACTCCCCTTCTCTGCTCGTGTTGTTCTCCCTACCTATCCAAATTTGGTAAGATCCTATTGGAGCAGCTTTGGATACTCGTTCTAATATAGAACTAGCTGCACTTCTAGAGAGGCCAAGGTCTTTAAGCAAGTTATATAGAGATTTTGCTGGTAATCCTCTCGCACCTACTTCTACGGCGTACAGACTAACTACATAGGCTACTTTTTATCCCGAAAAAATCCATGGTTTCCCGAAATTTGGGAAAACTGATGATTTTGATGATATGAATGTTTGTTACTCTTTCACGCCTCAAGTTCTTGGTATCAAGATATATTATAGCCTGGATTAACACCTAGACTACTTTTTATCCCGGAAATATCTATGGTTCCCGCGGGATTTGTGAAAAACTAAATTCCACGCGTATGAAGTCGCGGGCTTCCGCTAGTTTAATATAAAACAATAAAACTACACAGGAAAATGACGTTTTAACTATGCATAAATCTGTCCTTTATGAAGTATTTAGAATTGGTGACAAAGCTGGGACGCGCAAGGTCTCTGTTCACACTTCCTCTCAAGATGTATGAGTACACAATGTACCACTTATGGTCGTCGTATTAAAACTGTGTCATTGCTAAAGCCATAGACTTCCACTCGTCTGATGTAGTTAAGCCATAAAACAACGGAATTACTGTTTTTGCGGTAAATAACAAACAGGGCTAATGGCAATTTTTCGGTACGTTGCACTACAATGATTTTAAGGTTGCAATTATTTGCTCGCCTAACATTTGTCACGATTATCTTGAGACAATTGTATCTACGAGTATATTATTTAAAGCCTCAGTAGATCAACGGTAAAAAGGTTGGATTCGTGCCAAGAAGTCGTGGGTTCGAGCCCCGCCCGATGAACTATTGTCCT
This sequence comes from Bicyclus anynana, assembly GCF_947172395.1. Lineage (NCBI taxonomy): Eukaryota > Metazoa > Arthropoda > Insecta > Lepidoptera > Nymphalidae > Bicyclus > Bicyclus anynana. Next base: position 12,832,892 of record NC_069083.1, read on the forward strand.
GCCCTCTCCTAACACAGTTGACTAATGACAGGAATGGGAATATTGGTCATATTTCTCCATCTTTTCGACTACAGGAGCATTCTAACTGATTTTTTTAAGAAAAAAGAAAATCTCATTATTACATATTCCGATCCAGGACCTAGTGATCCAAAGCCACATAATCTTACCACAAGGTCAACGAGGCAGTTACCCATCACACTGTTCCAATGCTGGTTGGTATATTCAATGAAATGACCGAAACGAAAGATGAGTGTAACACCAACTCCGCGATCTGTTACAGAGAATACTTTGGGAGAAACAAAAGCTCAATTTTTAAAACCCCGAGCCAGGACTCGAAACCTCTAAAATCAAGTACTTTGAATACAATTACAAAATACTTGTACCGAATCGAAATTGAAATAAATCTATGTTTTGCATAGATTTTAGATCCGAGTTTAAAGATAAAGAAAAATTAACACTTACGATTATAGACTCAATTTTTAACTTTTTGTATGTCTGTTCGCGCTGATCTTAAAAATACTCAAACAGTATAGTGTTTGTTTCATCAGGTAAGGAAAACGCCATTTTATGCGGAGTCGCAGGTAATAATTATAATTGTAAATACTCTTTTCTAATACATGATTGTAGAAATAAGCGCGAAATTTAAATTCAAACTGCATCCAATTTTCCCGAAACACGAGATACAACAAAGATGAACATAACCAACAAATATACCTACTTCATGGAAATTTAAATAGACACTATTATTATCCCACAATCTTACCTGGAAGACGCTCCAAAACTTGAAGGATCCCTCGTTGATGATCCAGTCATAGTATCCAGCCCACGGGTCGGTGTATCTTCCCTGCTTCATTGGCTTCGCTGTGGTCGTGGTCTCGTGGTCGTGGTGTTCGTCGTAATAATCCTCAAACCCTCTCCCTGTATCTGAAGTGGCATTTCCAATGTGTTTTCTGCGCACCTGAAAGGAAGACGAAAATTAGAACAATACTTTTAAACCACCTTTAAGAGCACCCCGCTCACTAAACAATTCTTAGTTGGCTGACTATCGAATAACTAAATTGCAAACGTTTACAATTTAGTTGGACAACTTTTTAATGAAAGGGGCCGGGCCGGGAAGGGTCCCTTCCCCTCGTCGCCCGCATATCATGGGAGTGTCATCAATGAACTTGCCAAGCTATAGAGTACTCTGCGATTTAGTCGGCCAACTAATAATTGTAAGTGAGCCGATGCTCTAATTTGGTATTAAACTCCGATTGTCACTATTTCGACTAACAGCAAAAAGGCTCCGCCAAGGCATTACCAAATGGGGAGCAGGGCAGCCTTAGAGATTAAAAAAATATATAAATTTTAATAATTTAGTAATTCAATTGAAGTAGAGGTATGCGCGCTACAAGTGTAAAGCTCTTGATTTTAGCTACAATTTATATTTTGCGCACCCTCTTTAATTAATACATATCATCAACTAGCCGAAGTCCGAGGAGTCGATGGAATTTGGGATCCCAAGGTACCCCGCACCGGAAAGTGCTGTTTTAGTCGACCTCCCCACTAGGTGGAGCGAGGAAATCAAGTGGATTGCAGGAAGATCGCTGGTTGTTGGCGGCTCGAGACCGTGTATGCAAGAGGCCTATGTCCAGCAATAGACGTCAATCAGCTGATAGACTAGCTTGATGATGATGATAGACTAGCCTTCTTCTATAGTTTGTTGGTTGGCGATGCCTATGCGTATCTTTTCGATCTAACTTCAGTCAAGGGTTAACTTAAAAATATTAAAGGTTACAATTGCATGTCTAAACAAGGGTGTCGGCCCGGCGGCGGTCTAACGTGAACAATTAGCGTTGACACCCGGTCACCTAGTTCAGACAGTGCCGTTATCGTGCCCCTCTTTCATGCTTGGTTACCATTTTTAACGCCTAAGCTTTGTTACATATACAATACCTATATTTCTTGATACTATTTTTCAATTGAACATGAAACAAAGTAACTAATGTATTTTTCTTTTTAGTCGTTTCTTGGTATTAAGAAATATGAATTGTTTTTAATTTTAATTATTGAAACCTAATCCTAACATAACATTACCTACATACCACTCAACTGGTTGGTAAGTTTTACATTAGTTTCGAGTTTTAAACTTCAACACTATTTACATTTGATCAAAATTGTAAGACATAGTTAGGTAAAGCTAGTAACATTATTTTTAACACTAAAGAAATCATTGCACATAATATGTAATTATTATCAGTATCATACTAGTAGTCCATAAGAATCGAAATTGGATAATTTTATATAACAAACCTGGAGTGCGGTACTGTTGCTACCAGTGGTAGGTAGGGCTGCCGCGCGATTTTTGTTAATTTTTCGAACAACATCAAGAGCTGTACGGAATAGTGTCAGGATCAACTCGGATGTTGGCATCCCTTGACTCGACGTGTCATCCTCAGAGTCATCTTCTGTGTCGAGCGTGTCTGCAGCGCTGTTGTAATTGGAACTGCAAGTAAAACGCATGTTTTATTTTTACATGAAATTAATTATATCATCAAATTTTCCAATTACCGTATATAATTATATATATTGGAAATAATAGATCATTTCTTTGAATCCAATCGCATAGAATGTTTTTCGGTCAATGTATCTACCTATATATTATGTATCCATACCTATGTATGTATCCATTTTTCAAATATCAGTATGAATTGTTTCAAGCGTAACTTTTTAAAACAAGTAGAAAATCGTTCAGCAACTTATAAATAAATCAAGTAATAGAATTTCGCGGCCAGTTGCCTCGACTGGTGACAGAAGGGCTGGCTTATTTTTTACGCAAAGGATCAGCCTGGCTGTCCAGCGCGGAAATGCAGCCAGTATTCTTGTCACCATTCCACGTGGACATGATTTGTATAATTATTAGAATAAGTTAGCTTAAGTTCCTTATTGTATTCTTTCTCAATAAAAAAAAAATCGCGCTATTCTAGATTTAATTTTTAAACCAAAGTTACAAGATCTTCCAAATCAATTGTAGCATAAAAAACTTATATATGGCGAATTAGTAAATGCAACTGTAAGTTAATTATGAGTAAATCATCATCATCATCATCATCATCATCATCATCATCATCATCATAATATCAACCGATGGACGTCCACTGCAGGACATAGGCCTTTTGTAGGGACTTCCAAGCATCACGATCTTAAGCCGCCTACATCCAGCGAATCCCTGCGACTCGCTTGATGTCGTCGCTAACAATGAGCCTCATAAGAAGGCTCAAAGTCAAAAGAAATTACCAAATAACAATAGAATAAAATACTCACTGCAAAGGAATGTGCTTGTACTTTACGCCGGGCGGAGTATACGGAGTCGCAGTATCGTATCGAGCTGCAGCCGCGTCCACCCCCGCTGCCCAGAGCAGCAACGCAACACCCCCTGCCACCACTAACCCGTGCAATGACATTGCTATTAAACCTCTAGCCATTTTACCAAACGTCTATTGCCAAAAAAATGGCTTAAATCGCGAAAAGGCGCAACCGAAGACGGTAACTAAATTATCAAGTTGAAAAAACTCAGCTGAAAATTCGCGTATTTAACATCACACTTTGAAAGAGTTAACAAGCACTTTATACGAACAAACTTTATACGAACGTGAATTATAAACAAAGTTTAAGCGCTTCGTTCAAAATCACTATGAGAGCTTTAAACTTTACAACCACGCGAGCTTTAAATATTTGAAGGCGTATAATTTAAATTTATAATTGTTAACACTTTTCTCATCTCAATACAAATATTCTAAATTGTACATCCTATTGGATGATGTCGAACAGACTGGCTGGTGCAAAGTGAATCGTCTCAGTATACCGTTTGTAGGGCAACGCTGAAATATGAATTCTGTAAATACACGATGCGCATGCGGCTCCTAAGTGTGTAAATTAAATTTACAGGATTGTAGACATGGTGATAAATGTTTTATGAAAAAAGAAAGTCAAATTAAAATTCCTTTAGATATTGACGTACGTTAAAATGCATTTACGAGTCTACTATTATAAAGAAAATAATTGAACTCGTGAAGTTTAAAGGGTTATCTTTAGATCTACTAAACAGATTTTGAAAATTCTTATACCAATAGAAAGCGAGTAAAATATTTGTGAGTAGAATTTAGTTTATTCCCGTGTTCCCACAGGAATGAGAACAACGCGGGTGAAACCGTGGGTAGTTGATTATTGAACATTTTTTATCAAACTTTTTGCTAAATATAATTCAAGTAGGTAATAAAAACAATAAATTACATGATTTTAAGTTAAATATATAATTATATATAAATATTAAGTTTGTATAGGTCAACGGGAATTTATCTTTTAGATTTTTATTCCTTTGTGAATTATAATGCGGCAAAAACGGCTGTATTTTATTCTACTTACGTCAAAAATGTTTTAAAGCTTTAAGGGAGCTTGGTACGCGTATTATAGTAGGTATTTGATATTCATTTAAAGAAAAATGTCTTGACAGATAGACGGACAAGAAAGTGATTATGTTTGTGTCTACTGGTCCAGTCGTTTATTAGTTAACCGACTTCCAAAAAGGAGGAGGTTCTACGTTCGGCTGTATGTATGTTTTTTTTTTTATGTATGTCCAGCGATAATTCCGTCATTTATAGACCGATTTTAAAAATTCTTTTTTTGTTTTGAAGGGTTTGATTCCAGGATTCTTTTTTTTTATTCAAAGATTAAACCCTATTTCTAAAAATTCACATAACTTGGAAAAGTTAGAGGTCCTCTGGCCGGATTTGAACCGACGCTCTCCGAATCGACTATCGGCTCTGATAGGCTCCGTTAAAGTATCCCTTTTTTAATTTAAGAAATTAAATATTACGTGTCTCATACGGTGTCTCATACGGTAAAGGAAAAACATTGTGAGGAAACCTGCATAGATGAGAATTTTCTCGACGACGACCTCCGTGACGCAGTGTAATGCACGGTGGATTTACAATCCCCGGCTGGACCGATTGAGGTTTTCTTAATTGATCCAGGTCTGGCTGGTGGGAGGCTTCGGCCGTGGCTAGTTACCACTCTACCGACAAAGACGTACCGCCAAGCGTTCCTATACGATGACGTGTAGAAACCAAAAGGGGTGTCGATTTTCATCCTCCTCCTTACAATTAGTTTATAAACTCAGCAAAGTTATATATCTCATGATAGAAAAACTTTTCTTCGGAAAACGTTGGGATCCTAACATTTGAATAAAATTCTAGTTTCTGCAGCTAAAAATAAAACGCCTGGCTTTTTACGCATCCATATGCGTAAAATCGTACTTAACCGGGCTTTTATTTTCCTAGTTGCAGAAAATAGACCTTTATTCATGTTAGGATCCCACTACATTTTCCGAAGATTTTTTTTTCGGTTCAGTTACTACGAGTTACCTACTCCATTATTAGTATTAAGTAAGTAAAACTTAATTAAATTGGAGCGCATAAAGACGATCTCATTCGGAGTATAATTAGTATTCAATAGTCCCGATGGAAATGCTTCGACTCTTATTAAATATTTTTTAAAGCAACTGAGTGGGCAAACCTACCCATCTAAAAAAAGTTTTTTTTTTTTATTCTTTACAAGTTAGCCCTTGACTACAATCTCACCTGATGGTAAGTGATGATGCAGTCTAAAATGGAAGCGGGCTAACTTGTTAGGAGGAGGATGAAAATCCACACCCCTTTCGGTTTCTACACGGCATCGTACCGGAACGCTAAATCGCTTGGCGGTTTAGCGTTCTAGCCACGGCCGAAGCCTCCCACCAGCCAGACCTGGACAAATTAACAAAATCTCAATCTGCCCAGCCGGGGATCGAACCCAGGACCTCCGTCTTGTATATCCACCGCGCATACCATTTCGCTACGGAGGCCGTCAAAGTATGATCTAAAAAGGATCTTACATAATACAATAAAACCAGAGCCTTATCTTTACGTCATTTAATGAAGGCTGAACTGTTGTCAGCATATGCTACTGTAACTTATACAGAATCATCATCTTCATCATCATATCAGCCGATGGACGTCCACTGCAGGACATAGGCCTTTTGTAGGGACTTCCAAACATCACGATACTGAGCCACCTCCACCACCAGCCTGAGGTGTGTCTGCTGGTTATCATCGGCTACAATCTAATTCTGTCAAAACATTTTGTAAAATTAATAGCTTAATAGGTAGTAGTAATGCTTTATATGAGACGCATCGCTCTCATATAAGTTATGCTCTCAAAGCTCTTTTATTTTTTCGAAAAACTATCAAGAGTGATACGAACGGTAATAAGAATTAAACTAAAACTGAAACTAACGATTTTTCATTCTACTGGAATATTAAATAGTAGATACTTCCTATTACTTGAACTTGGCGGTGTCACTATGTGCCAGCTGAAAATCTGCACTATACCAATTTTCTCACGTGTGCTTCGCTGATGAAGCACTTGTAGCTGGTAGGTACATTATTCATAGTTGTACCAAACATATCAAGAGTAAACTTAAATATTAGTTTCATATTCGGCTCACTGTTGAGCTCGAGTCTCCTCTAAGAATGAGAGGGGTTAGGCCTTAGTCCACCACGCTGGCCCAATGCGGATTGGCAGACTGGCAGGTTTCCTCACGATGATCCTTCATCGTTTGAGACACGTGATATTTAACTTCTTAAAATGCACACAACTGAAAATTTGGAGGTGCATGCCCCGGACCGGATGCGAACCCACTCCCTCGAAATCGGAGGCAGAGGTCATATCCACTGGGATATCACTGCTCATATTAGTTTAATATGCCCAAATAACAAGTCTCAGACGCAATAGTGCTATAAGTATAAGGCATTGTAAAGTGTGTTTCTGATACATCCGACGCATGACTAAGATTCTCGCAATTTTTTGTTAATACTTACTAGGTATGTGACATGGAACCCCAACGTTCGTCGGCTCTTCATGTGTCCCGCCCATTCCCACTTCAGCTTCGCAACTCGTTGAGCTAATGTCGGTGACTTTGGTTCTTCCGCGGATCTCCTCATTTCTGATTCGATCACGCAGTGATACTCCTAACATAGCTCGTTCCATCGCCCGCTGTGTGACTCTGAGCCTTCTTATGAGGCCCATAGTAAGTGACCAAGTCTCTGAACGTTAGGTCATCACGTCGGGGTCCCTAAAGTGTGAAATGGCGACCCTACACTAGAAAGCGCAGTATTAATCAACCCCCACCAGGTGGACTGACGACATCAAGCGAGTCGCAGGGCTGCAGATAGCTCAGTATCATGATGTTTGTTGAGTCCCTACAAAAGGCCTATGTCCTGCAGTGGACGTCCATCAGCTGATGATGATGATGATGATGTGACATGATGTAACTACTATTTCTCGAAAGTATTGGCACGGGTCTTCTAGTGATAGACATCGCCCGTCGCTAGTTACCAGCAACGACGTACCTATCGCCAAGCGATTTAGCGTTCCTATATGATGCATAGCATAGGGAAGGTAATAAACAATACACAGGATAGTATAAAATGTAACTATTTAATTCAATAGCTCAACGTTAAGATAATGAACAAATACTCAAATAATTTGGCTTATTTAATGCTCCATTTAAATATGTCCAGTTCCTAACGCACATACCTATTTAATTCTAAGTTCTAACTAAAAACTTAACACTAATTAACATAAATCTATTGTTTTATATACATTCGTGCTTGGATCTTATAGCCTAATTTAGGTCGATTTATTTTTACTGTCCAAATATTTTTCTGCAGCTTTTGAGATTGCGTTCGTTACTTTTTTCGTTAGTTCGTGAAGGTTTTCGTGTGAGAGATATTCATCGACTGACCTTTTTGAAAAGAAAGTCGCTGTCGTCGTATTTGGTCTCCAACTATTGGGATATACAATTTTGTGTCGCAAGACAGCCTTAATGATTAACGCTCCCACATAAACTATAAAGTACACGCTAAAATACAATGGTAAATAATAAAGTTTCTTTCCTAAATAGTAGTAGCTAAAACGGTTTACTCGAGGCGTTTCAGTTGTCGTAGTCGGATGTTCAACTATATGGTAATGTTCGTGTTCATGATCATGGTCAAAATCATGAGGAAACTTAAAGTCGGTTGGGAAATCGCTTGGAAAACCGTGATCATCCGGTGGAGGTCCGTAAGCACCTGGTTTTATATCTGTGTGAAGTGCCGGCGGCTTCATTCCCATATCTTGCATATCATCACCATTTTTCATATCCTTATATGGCTTTTTACCGTAAGCCATATCATCATCAGAGTCGTGACTATCAGGAGGTGAATAGTCATCATCTTCAATATGCGGAGTGTCGTCGTGTCCGTAGATATGTGGAGGTGAATCGTCATGATCATACGTATCTGGAGGAAAATCATCGGTACCATAGGTAGGTAGGGATCCATAGCTTGATGGCATATTTTCAGGCGGTTTATGAAATACTGGCTTACTGTAATGGTATCCTTGAAATTCAGGCTTATCAGCTACAGTCATCGGAGATGTATCAGCAGTCATGCTTGGCTTATTATATGAGTATCCTTGAAACGGTTTACTTGAAGGTACAGGTGTAGGATAGAATTGAGGCATGGGAGCTGATGGTGGTTTGTATTGATATCCTGAATTTATTGTAGGAGCATTATTATCAGTATCCCCAATATCCACTGGTGGTTTATAACGATAACCCATTTCCATTGTAGGACCGTCCCCATTGGAACTTGGAACGGATGCCGCCAAATCGGTTATATCTACACTTTTTGAAGGTGTTAGAGATACAGAAACAGGTGGGGAAGGCAGTGGTGCAGGTGCAGGCACTGGTGCAAAATCAGGAGCAGATGGGGCATATGGAGGAAATGATTCATAACTAGTTGGCGCTGGGAAATCATTACCTGAAGGGTTTGGTGGAGGAGGAGGCGGGGGCACTAAACTTGATGTTGCCTTTCCTGAACTCTGTTTTGACAAATTACTACCATATTTCTGTTGCGGTAAATATGGCTGAGCTGGATTGTATCGATCGATGAGTGGAGATTTAGGGACTGTATCTTGAGCTTCACCTCTGACGGGACTTTTTAAATCGTAGAAATTATCTAAAGATGTAAATAAATTATTTTTTTTACCGTTCGATATATTGTTAAGTACAGGTGTTTTTGAGGACTTCACCTGAAATGGTTTCAAATTAATGTACGGGAATCGTATGTTTTGCTCTGTGCGTATAGCCCTGGATTCATTTTCGGCTCCATTTCCATGCTCCGTTGCAAATCTGGAAGTTAACAAGTTACCTTTAATCCACAACGTAAAAACTTACACTTATTTTGTTATAAAATCAAAATTTAAAAAAGAAAATAATTAATTATATTAATTACCCTGGTAACGCAAAATTGTCATCAATCGTTATATCATCATCTTCAGTATTAGGGCTCTGAATATTCTCATCTCTAATTCCATGATCGGTATTCGGACTATTTGCATTTTCTTCATTCTTAGATTCCAATGATATTTCTTCCCAGTTATTCGAATATTTGTCAGATTTTTCACTATCAATGACGTGCCATATATTTTGAACGTTAATAGGTGATTCAGTAGTCGTCGTTATTTTTGTTGTCGTAGCAGGCGAAGTCGTAGGCGGAGATGTTACATACACAGGCAAATTTTTATTATTATCACCGTGAGATATTAATAAATACTTATTGTTTCCAGGCCAACTTTCATTATGATTAATAGTTTTCACTGGTAAACCATAATTAACTACACGAGTGACTTTATTTTCCTCTTCATCTGGTACATATATGGGAGTCATAGTAGTTTTCTTTGGTTGTATTCTCTCGTTTTCTAATAATTTTCTTATCGATTTCTGCTTGGAACCATCTGATTCAAATTCAGCAAATATTAAATCGGGAGTCTTCACCTTTAGAGTCGACGTTTGTGCGGTTGTAGTTGTAGTACTATCTGGTCTTTTGTCCATCCTTCGCATCCAGTTATGATAATAGAACGGAGTTGGCTTTGATTCATCGTTTTTCATTCGCGGTGATGGAGTAACTACATACACTCGAGGTCCAGGAAAACTTAATGCGGCAACACCATAATCACATAAAAACACAAATAAGGAAGTAATAATTATTTTCATTTTCATTTTGAATTTTAAAATTTTATCTATGCATTTGTTATAACGACACTTTTCTCGAGTGTTCCACTCGACTACTAATATGAAAATGTTAGGTGTTGCACAAGGCACCCGCACGCGTTAGTTTTTGAATTGACATGTCGGTACAAAATTGTGATAATTTATAGCGGTACTGCAGTATGTAGAACGCCTGAAGCACGATTTAGATGACCCAAGTCTGGTTAAAATTTACACTATTAGCGGGATAATCAATGTCACTCGCGACCGAGCCTGTGTAGAAAGTGTCACTTATTTGTATAAACTATTTAATGGCCGTGTCGAAAAGGGGTATACATTTTTAACAAATTTTATGTATTATAATATATATTTCTATACTAACTAACTTTCTTTCTAACTTGCTAACCCGGTAGACTTTGTACGATAATCGATAGACTATTTTTCGGTTGTTTACTATTTCTTAACCTAAATGCAAACAAAACCAAAAACCGCCTTTAAGCTTTAGCGAGACTAAACGATCAACTGTTGGTTCTGATATAAAAGAGAAAAAGATTAATAAAATGTGACAGTCATGTAAATATGTACAAAGATTTACATATATATTCTGTAGAAATAGTCAATTTCCAACGGCTTCTTAATGTCAAATAACATTAGATTTAAAATGAATTAAGTCAAATATTTTTAAAACGTTATTTAATATATTAATACTGCTACTTTTCAATTTATACAATATTTTACAAAGGTACACTTATAGAATAATATGTCGAGCTTACTTGTAATCTTAAAATAATACTTTTTTATCACATGATTTCAAACACTAGGTTTTTCGTTCTTTTTCTCACCATTAACTGAATTTTCGCTTTCGTTTTCATTATACGCAGGATTATCGAATCCAGAGTCGTTGCTGCCATCTGTGGTTTCAGGGGCTAACACGAGTTTTGGACTTGTCGGCTTATTTGAGCCTTCATGTGTTTCATTGTCACAATTCTTTACAACTTCGTTCTTACTAGTGACATCTAGCGATGCATTTGATTTGTCAGACTCTTTTATTGTAGCGTCACGACTCTCGATGTCTAGCGAAGGCTTCTTTTTGCAGAAGTCGCTGTTGTTAATTTTAGATCTCTTTCGGATGTAAAACTGATTAAAAAGGTAGTAGAAACATCCGGTCACAAACATTGCTCCTGCGAAAATTTGATACGTTGGTCTTGTTCCGAAGAACTTCATCAAGTAACCTCCGATTAGACTGCCTGATCCTTTGCCTGAAAATCGTTGAAAATATGTCAGAATAAGCGTTAATTATTGCCGTGCTTCATTGTCTACGCTTATGAATGAGGGTTTGAAATTCCTAACAATTTTATTACTCGGTTGAAATTAGTACATACCTATTAATTCAAACTTCAGAATACGTTAGAGAGTTTTCGGGAAATCGCTAGTACCATTAATAGAATAAAGTAATTCCAATAAAATTTAAACAAAACACAGCAACATACAATTTGAAATAAGATACAAGACAACCGACGCCTAATGAAATAGAAATTCGTCTTGGACTCTGTCATGGTATAAATTTGCTCCATATTTTTCTACAGGCTTGTCATACCGACGCTTAATATTAGTATCACTTTATTTAGTAGCTTCGTAATAGTTTTAGCGTTAGCGTATAGGAGATCAATCAAAGCTTTGTACACAAATTATGTATGGACGTTTGAGTGATGCAGGCTTGAATCATAATGTCTCAAGTGATTTGGGATAGGTATTAATAATGAAATCACGTATGATATGACATGGGTTAGATACTCGAGCCACGTCATATACATATACAAAAACCACAGTATACAAAACAGAAAATGCTTGACTGTTGTATAAATCCTATCAGGAAAGTACTTTAACCGTATTTCTTATCCATGTCATTGATAATTGATTGATTCAATCAATGGTCACATTCTAATTTGTCGAAAAATTTCCACACTAAAGCTCTAGACCTTTCTATTCGTTAGAGTCATTACTATTCCAACAATCATTTATTTATTACTTCTTTTTTTAAATTTTTAACAATATAAGTATAAATTACAAAACATTATTAAAAATTTATAAAAAAAATTCCATATTATTAGGTCATCTTTGACACTAAAGGGACTTTGACTACAAAGCGCTGTAAATACTACATAAGTTAGCATAAATTTTAAGCCTTAACCTGTTTTTCGAGGCACTGTGGTACACCACAGAGTACCAACACTACCGCACTCCCAACACCAAGCTGCTATTAGGATTGACAATTTTCTTGAATGACAAATTCCACTAACCTAATATACGAAGGATCTCGTCCTGACGATAACTCTGACCTAATTACACATAGCTGAACTATCCAACGATGGGATCAATGAGGCAATGAGGTAAGTAGTAATTAGGTTCATACCAACTCCATAATAGATTCCTCCCAACAGTCCTTGTACGGAGGTGTCGGTGGTGGTGGACGACAGCCGCGCGGCGTACGTGACGGCCGCCGTGAACGACAGCGATGACGTCACGGACTCCAGCGCCTCGAACACCAAGCACAGCCACGGGTTGTAGATCAGCGAGTAGCCTGTTACAGTGCAAAAGTGTCAATACTATCCTGACATTCAATAGTTAGGTAATACAGCTAACAGCTTTACTTATAAACAAGTAAAGTGTACTTCTCTTACTTTATTGCTTAAGATAACTTTGACCATCATAGTACCATTGATCCATTGATTTTCCACATTTTTAGAATTATGTGCCTTTTCCTAGCCACTTTAGTTTCGCAACTCGAGCTATGTCAGTGGCTTTGTTTCTTCTGCAGATCTCCTCATTTCAATCAAGCAGAGATACTTGACATGAATGACAACAAAGCACAACAGAGTAAGTGTCAACGAATCACCACATACAAAGTATGCTGTACGTTTAGTGCGATTAATCCAAGCCCTAGACAGACAACATCATGCGGGTTCATCAACAGTAAAATCACCACACGCATACTAATTAAGTAAACATTGAAGTGAGTATTTCCGAATGCACCGAGTCGGATAGATTATTTATAAATTTTGTCTTTGTCATTTGACATAAAGTAAGAAAGAGACTTACGGTTAGACTACCCACTTATCAGAAGGTGGTGCAACCAGCTCTAACCGTTCTTAAGTTTAGTTTAATACTAGCGGACGCCCGCGACTTCGTCCGCGTGAAACCCTACCTACTACTACCCTACCTTACTCCCACTCTACAGCTACCCTACCATACAGGGGATAAGTAGGGACTCAACCCTACCCCTAATTTTACTCCTACCCTACCCCTACCAAAATGAAGAATAATTGTACCAAGTTTCGTTGAAATCCGTGGAATAGTTTTTGTTTCTATAAAGAACATACAGACAGACAGACAAAAATTTTACTGATTGCATTTTTGGCATCAGTATCGATCACTAATCACCCCCTGATAGTTATTTTGGAAATATATTTCATGTACAGAATTGACCTCTCTACAGATTTATTATAAGTATAGATGTAGCTAATTACCAAGAAGTCTAATAGCGTAGAACAGGAAACCAATGAACAGGACGTTAGCGTGGCCAAGTTTCTTGATGATGGGTCCGGAAAGCACCAGCAGCGGCAAGCCAGCCACGCCGCCCACCGTGATGGTGATGCCCATCAGCGAGCGAGACGCGCCCAGGTCTTGCAGCAACCAGAACAGGAAGCTTTCGATGTAGCCCCACGCGGTGCCTGGAATAGAGAGTTACCATTGTTGAAAATTAAAAAAAAAGATACTTATGTTGCCAGACAGAAATACCTCATTTTAGAAAGGTAAGTACGGTAGCCAAATATAGAGTTTGGACTGTGGCTTTGGAAGATAGCAGGGTTGAAAGGTTCAGACCTTCAACCGTCCAAGCCACCAACAACCCACATTCGGCTCACTGTTGAGCACGCTGCATGAGTTTCCTCTCAGAATGTGAGGGGTTTGGTTATACATATTTATAGAGGGGACATCTGACGAGGCCAGACGGGTGATCAGTCCTAATTAGGGACCATTCCACCCAATTCCCGAGGTAAACGAGGAGTTTGGCAGACTTCACACACGCAGAGAATTAGGAATATTCTCAGGTATCCTCATGATGTTTTTCCTACACAGTTTGAAACACGTGATATTTATTTAATGCACATAGACACACTTGGAGGTGCGTACCCCAGACCGGATTCAAACCAAAGCTTTCCGAATCGAAGACTGAGGTCATATTCACTGGACTATCAGGGTTCTATGAAAAGGAATAGGCTTTAGTGTTGATGTTTAGGTGATCAAAAATATAAAAGGTCTTTTTGTCATAGGTCCAACAACAACATGGACTAGGACAACGTTAATATTGCGATTAACATTAGCAGTACCTCCGTTAGTGCGCAGCCATTTCACTAATTTATTTTAAGACAAAGGCTTACCTACAGTTTAGAGACGGGGAATTATAATGAACTTCAAAAAAAAACAAAAATGTAGCAAAGTAGGTATAAATCTTTGGCAGAGGTGAACGACTTTATTGATAGTGCGGAATCCTTGCTGCAAAACAACTACGTAAACAGAAATAATCATATACACTCAGACGCAGTTCTTTCAGCCTTGTCCGCTGAGGTTTTTTATTTTACTTCTTGCTTCTATATTACTTCTTGTTGAAAACTGCTGGCAATGTCTAAATAACTTGGGTAACCGTAATCAGGTTATCCTTCGTTGGATTCCAGGGCATGCAGGAATAGTTGGCAACGAAAATGCAGAGAAACAAAGGTAGGCGCGAGGATACCACAAACAGGACCTAAGCCTATCTGTGGTACCTAGTACCTATACTTAAAACACTAGCCAAACTCCTGTTACCCTCTTGTTACTACGATAACCTTTAGGGAGGTACCGCCCTGACAGTTGGAATGATAAATCTTTGTTACTCTTTTGTAAATTTGGTAAAGAATAAAAATATTTTACACCTTACCCATAATAAAGCAAGCAATGAAGAGCGCCACAATTTCAATATTGCGAAACACAGTGATGACATCCTCGAGAAGGTTTTGTGCGGGCTGCTTGAACTCCAGATCAATGCTCAACATCAAAACGCCAGACAGAACTTTCAAAACTGCATACAGATAAAACGCGGGTCTGAAATAATAATAAATATTAAATGAATATACCTAGTTAAACAGTGTAAGCGTATAGGCCAGACCATGGGTACTAAGATAGCTGAATTTATCATAATAAATATTTATATGATCTTCATCATCCGATGGATATCCACTGCTGAACATAGTCCTCTTATATAGACTTCCATTTACCACGGTGTCGAGCAGCCAGCATCCAACGGTTCGAGACCTACATTTATATACTACATATAAATTATACACCCAGACACTGGAAAACACCCATGCTTATCACACGAATATTTTCCAGTCGTGGGAAATCGAACCCACGGCCGTGGATGCACATAGCTCCCGGTCACTACCCACTGCACCACGCGGCCGTCATTAAATGAAATAAACAATCATAAAATCTAAAATGTAAATCATTGGAGTGCCCCCGCAAGTCAAGCAAAACAAAAAAATGGGGCACGTACGGCCGTACTATACTTTTCTCGAAGCAATTCAAGTCATTTTCGACCCCCTGTAACTTCGTTGTGGATGAAATCCGAAGCCTGCAGGCTATCCATATCAATATTAAAAGTCTTTGAAACAGAAGATTCCTTAATTATGGACAGAATAAAGTAATCGACTTGGTATTACATGGATCTCACAACTTTTTATGGAATAACTGATTGCGAGAATTTCTACATTTTACTGGTGTTGTTTTTTATGGCATTTGTTATTATATAATTAAATCAGATATATTTTGTAATTCTATATTCCGATAACCATAGAATATCGATTTTGATATTCGATATGGATATAAAAGATACAAGTGATAGGTATAACAATAATAATACAATCGTCTGACTTAACAC